>NC_070603.1:122370802-122533302 GCF_027172205.1 Podarcis raffonei
TGTGAAGCCTGTGGCTCTACAGACGTCAATGGACCACAGTTCCCATTTTCTCTAACCACTGGTCTTGCTGGCTCTGGCTGATGGGAGTTGGGAATCTAGCAACAGGTTCCCCACCACCACCTCTCCTATTTCCTCACCCCCTGGGTCTTCCCTAGTAAAATAACTCTATCAATGTTGCTGTGTTGCCCCTTAGAGATGGTGACACAAAAATACAAATGAATCTGGTCAGGAATGAAAAGGAAACATTAAATGATCTCACCTGCAGGAGGGAGATGAGGGTGGCATGGAACTCATGCACTTTCCAAGGTGACAAGGTTTTATTTGGAATCAACTTGATCCCTTCCCCCTCTTTCCTTTCTCTTTCTGTGATGGAGCTCCTATTTGGGGACTTCCCTGGCTTTTTTCTGGCCCACGTAGGACCAGTCTGGATAGTTGGCCTTGGTGAAGACTTGACGTTTTCATCACCCCAAAAGTTTTTGATTTGAGTTCCTACTGAAATGAGGCTGCATTTTAATGTTTTAATGTCGTATTTTAATCTTGCTTTTAAGTTGTATTTCAATCAATTGTTTTTATACCTGGTGTCAGCTGCCCTGAGCCCAGTCTTGGCTGGGGAGGGCGGGGTATAAATAAAATTATTTGTTTATTTATTTTATTATTATTATTATTATTATTATTATTATTATTATTATTATTATTATTATTCTATTTGGGCAATATATAAACTGCCTGACCACAGTTGTCCTTTAGGAATGCAACAGTAAACATACAGAAGATCATGGGGCAACTCCTCAGTGAAATGAAAGCGTTCCTCCTCCAATCCAAGTCCTTTCTTTTTTTCTGTCATTTGATGATGATGATGATGATGAATAGCAGTTTGACACTTTTTGTTGGTTTATTTATTGCAGTGGGACAGTTAGGTACTACTGGCACATCTTGTCCTTCTTGTTCACCATCCAGGAGATCAACCAGAATCCACGACTCTTACCCAATATCACCCTGGGCTACAACCTCTATGAGAACTATTTAGATGCAAGGATGACTTCCGATGCCATGATAGACTTGCTTGGAGGCTGGGATAGCAATATTCCAAATTATAACTGTGGGAGGAAAAATCACCTCCTGGCTGTCCTTGAAAGGGGGAAATCTGCAATTGCAAAAGAGATTCAAGCCATGTCAGGCATCTACAAAACCCCACAGGTATGAAGGTGTGGCATGCAAGGGCAGAATAAAAAGTTAACTGCATAAAATTCCACTTTCTCTTCAGGCCAGTCAATGTGGGACGTGGGGGCAGGGTGGGGGAGAAAATCCTGAGCTATAGATCCAAGGCTCTTTTTTCCGAAACCCTTCAGCAACTTGTACCCTCCAGTGTTTCTGACTGTTAGATAGTAATTATTTCAGATTAATGAATATCTGGGCTGCCCAGAATACAAGACACACACACACACCCCCATGGCCTCGCTGATGTGTCCAAAGGAAAGGAAAGGAAAGCAATACATTTGGCACTAGCTTGGCACTAGGAGTTGCCAGAAGGAAGCACAAAAGATGCCACCCAACCAGAACCACAGCTAGGTGATCTTGCACCCCTGGCAGAACCGTCCAGATTGCACCCCATAGCCAAATTAGCTCTTCCTCCCATTTTTGTCGTGCCACTCCAGTGATGGGTGCTGAAATGTCAGCATCCCTGATGGGGCGTGACCAAGCTGCTTTCACCAGGAAGAGCACCAGCGCCAGTCTCCTTGAAAGCCAATTGGATTGTTCCCGTGAAGGCGGCCAGCTGGGAGATGTGGCTGATCTCCCTATCCATCTCCAGCGCTTGGGTGGGCAAGTCTTCCCACTGTGATTTCCCCACCCTCATCCCCCTGCCGGATCTGCGCCTCCCTCAACGAAAACCCCTGAATCAGTGTCTGGGTCCTGAGTTCAAATGAGGAATCAGATGCTCTCTCTCTCTCTCTCTCTCTCTCTCTCTCTCTCTGTGTGTGTGTGTGTGTGTGTGATTGAAGACCAGAGACTTGGTGCCTCATTCTGTGGGCTTTTGCGTTTTAATTTAGGAGACTTTCAAAGCCTCCTGTCAGGGGCGTTCCCACTCAGACAGCGAAGAATCCAAAGAGGAAGGAGGACAGTCTGAGGGGAGTAGAAATGGGATCCTCCTAAATCAAGGGTCCTGGTTGTGCTCAAGACCCTTAAGCCACCCCCATGGGGTGTGTGTTGCTAGGCATGGCCCAAGCGTTGTCTGTTGGGCCCCAGGATCGCACTTGGCTGTTTGGGCCAATTGGGGCGAGTGGCGTGATCCTGGGGACCTATAAATGCGGCAGCGCAACGGGGGTGGGGCACTTACGAAATAAGATCCTGGCATACTGAGCATGCCCAAAGAATTTGGTAAGGGTAACCAATCACACAATGCTCTCTTTGTTTAAGAGGATAGTTAGTACGCATGCTCACACTGTTTGTCCTTTGGACCAGCCATAGAGAGATAGCATGGCATATGCTTGAAGTGCCTTGAAAGGAAATAGGGTGAGGGAAACTCAGTATTTTGACTGGATAGGAAATTTAAACTTAATGGAATGTATGGAATGTGCATTGTCAATGTATAAAATGGTATGGAATCCATTGGCGCGTGGCCACGTAATTTGGGAAAATATCCCTGCTGGTCCTTTCTGCACAGAAAAGAAATAAATACTTTGGACTACTTTTTCACTCATGGTCTCATGTGGTTTACTGGCATATCCATGAGATAGAGCAAGCTTTTACCTGCAACAATGGTGCATCTGCCCCAGCTGCAACAAAACATGTCTCTCCTGTATTGGTTTTCACAGCCACAGCAAGCACTGTAACCTTCCAACCGTTTGACTTCACATCCAAAGGCGCATTTCTCCATTGTCTCCTGAGACAGATAGATGCCAGCCAATCAGATGCAGCAGCTAGGTTCTTAAGGGGGGAGCAAGCTGGCAGCTATGCAACCATTAAATATCTTGTGCTTATCCTGAAAGCAAAACAAAGCACTAATATTTTCCTTTCCTCACTAGCTCAGTTATGGCTTCACCGCCCGGCTTCTTGAGGGTGAAACTGAGTTTCCTTCTGTATACCAGATGTTCCCCAGAGAAGAAGCTCAGTACACGGGGATTGTTCAGTTGCTCCTGTACTTTGGATGGACATGGATCGGCCTCCTTGCTCCAGAGGATGACAGTGGAGAAAGGTTTGTGGGTGCTTTGACACCTCAGATGATCAGCAGTGGGGTTTGCATCGCCTTCTCAAAAAGAATATCAGAAAATAATCTATATCTATTCATGAGCCTGAGTGAGCTATTTTTCATGCGGAGACAAGTCAGTGTAATTGTTTGCTATGTAACCAGTCTCAAGGGATTGGCACTCATCATGGCAGTAAACCAATTCTTTGAGAAGCAAACACAGGCAAAAGTCTGGATCACAACAACTTTTCAGGAAATCAATTCTGGCTCGTCATTTTCTCCTGCTTACTTCCGGTACATCCATGGTTCTCTCTCCTTTGTAATGAAGACCAAAATAAGGAGCAACAAACGTGACTACTATGAAGCAAACTCCCCGCTTCTTGATCACTTTTTGGCAAAAGCATTCCATTGCTCTTATTCAAAACATACTTTGTCCATGAAAAGCTGGGAAAGTTGCAGAGAGGAGGAGAGACTTGAGACTTTGCCCCAGGAGGAGCTGGAGAGAGCCCTGTCTCAAGACAGCTACAGCACTTACGTCAATGTTCATGCTGTGGCTCAGGCCTTAAATGCTGCCGTTTCATCTAGGTCAAAGCAGATGATGGTGCTGAGTGAAGGAGATGAATGGGAGCATCACAGGCTACAGCCATGGCAAGTATTTTCTTCCTGCTTTTGCAAGCCACAAACCATTGTCTTAATAATAATGATGATGATGATGATGATAATTTATTATTTATGCCCCGCCCATCTGGCTGGGTTTCCCCAGCCACTCTGGGCGGCTTCCAACACAATGTTGTTGTTGTTGTTGTTGTTGTTTAGTCGTTTAGTCGTTTAGTCATGTCCGACTCTTCGTGACCCCATGGACCAGAGCACACCAGGCACTCCTTGTTTTCCGCTGCCTCCCGCAGTTTGGTCAAATTCATGCTGGTAGCTTCGAGAACACTGTCCAACCATCTCGTCCTCTGTCGTCCCCTTCTCCTTGTGCCCTCCATCTTTCCCAACATCAGGGTCTTTTCCAGGGAGTCTTCTCTTCTCATGAGGTGGCCAAAGTATTGGAGCCTCAGCTTCACGATCTGTCCTTCCAGTGAGCACTCAGGGCTGATTTCCTTCAGAATGGAGATGTTTGATCTTCTTGCAGTCCATGGGACTCTCAAGAGTCTCCTCAAACACCATAATTCAAATGTTCTTCTCATTATAGGGGATTGGAATGCTAAAGTAGGGAATCAAGAGATAAAAGGAACAACTGGCAAGTTTGGCCTTGGAGTTCAAAATGAAGCAGGGCAAAGGCTAATAGAGTTCTGCCGAGAGAACACAATATTAAAATACAGCAATGTATCAAACATTAAAAGCTTCCCTGAACAGGGCTGCCTTCAGATGTCGTCTAAAAGTCTGGTAGTTGTTGTTCTCTTTGACATCTGGTGGGAAGGCATTCCACAGGGAGGGTGCTACTACCGAGAAGGCCCTCTGCCTGGTTCCCTGTAACTTGCCTTCTCGCAGTGAGGGAACCACCAGAAGGCCCTCAGTGCTGGACCTCAGTGTCCGGGTAGAATGATGGGGGTGGAGACGCTCCTTCAGATATACTGGACCGAGGCCCTTTAGAGCTTTAAAGATCAGCACCAAGACTTTGAATTGTGCTTGGAAACGTACTGGGAGCCAATGTAGGTCTTTCAAGACCGATGTTATGTGGTCTTGGCAGCCGCTCCCAGTCACCAGTCTAGCTGCCACATTCTGGATTAGTTGTAGTTTCTGGGTTAACTTCAACGGTAGCCCCACATAGAGTTCATTGCAGTAGTCCAACTGTGGAATACAATGTAGTAGTGAGATTTTTTTAAAAAAAATGGCTCTTTCGGGGTTCCAGGTCACATGGAAACCTGTACGTGAGAAAAACCCCTTCCCTAAATATCTTTGCATGAGGCAAAGGAGGTTCTTGGCAAAGATGCATGTCCTACACCTATGATGATGTTGACTTTGGATAGACCTGTGTCTGCCTTCTTTGCAGTGGGCCCTGTACTGTGGAATAATCTTCACTAGAGATAAAATGGGTGTCAGCTAGTTCCAATATGCCTATACATAACCACATTCCTGAGCACTGATTTTTAGGACCTCTCTGAGGTCCAGCGCTGATGGCCTTCTGGCAGTTCCCTCATTGCGAGAAGTGAGGTTACAGGGAACCAGGCAGAGGGCCTTCTCGGTAGTGGCGCCCGCCCTGTGGAAGGAAATAAGCAACTATCTGACTTTTAGAAGACTTCAAGGAAGTTTTTAATGTTTTATTGTGTTTTCAATATTCTGTTGGGAGCTGCCCAGAGTGGCTGGGGAAGCCCAGCCAGATGGTTGGGGTATAAATATTATTATTATTATTATTATTATTATTATTATTATTATTCGGTTTAAAACAAGAATTATATTGTCCTTTGTACTAATCTTGTTCTGCAAAGCTCCTTGTTATTTTATATGAAAGGTGCTCTATAAATGTTATCATCAATTTAAGAAAAGATTGCATGAATAGGACTTATGCTCTAGATGAGATGCAAACTGGCCCCAATTTATAAGAGCTTGAAGTGAGTGGATTTGTGGGATAACCAGCCTCATATAACCAACATGCTTAAGTCTAATTAATGGTCCTGCCAGGCTTAGCCTAGGTCACTTCTCCTCACTTTGGGAGGAAATAGGTAATCAAGCCTATTGTTCACATACACCCTCCACTTGGGAAGCTCAGTGTGTGAAGAGGTTTGAGCTGGTTACTTCTTGAGTTGCTATACCAATGATTTAGGAACTTGCACCACTTTGTAAGTAAGCTATGCTTTACTTCCTGTGCAAATTTCTGAAGCACATGAATCTGACCTTTGGGGAGTTTGTAAGTAAACCATTTTTAAACTTACCAAACATGTGGTATTTTCCTATGCTGTGGGATGAAGGGAATTTTGGAAAGATACTTTTAAAGGGGACGTTTTGGAGGAACATATTTTAAAGGTTTTACAGCCTATATTTCCATGCTTTACTTTGCTGCATGTTTTGTGATTTCAAATCTCTGCTGGAGTTCTCTCACCAAACCACACTTGCCTCCTGGATTTTTCCTTTCTGTATCTTTTCCCGCCCACCAACATATTCCACATTGTCTCGTTGTTTCTTAATGCTGGTATTTTCCTTGCCATTTCAGCTCTACCATTTCTTAAAAGAAATCCAGTGTTTGAATACTTCCATGGGCAGACCATGTTTGGATGAGAACTGGGAGCTGCCACCTGACTTCGACATTGTGAACTGGCTGATGTTTCCCAATAACTCTCGTACTAGAGTGAAAATTGGGAATATAAGGGGAGCGGCATCAACCAACATGAAGTTCACCATTGACTCAAAAGACATTGAGTGGCCCAACCAATTTAAGAAGGTAGGGGATGTAAAGGAGCAGGGAGGCTAGGAGAGCCTGTTTACACTCTTCCTTGAGCAAGTGCTGCAAAACGGTATTAGAAGGTGAATCCATTGTGTCTCAGCTATCCAGTAACAGCTGCCACAACAACTCCCTCTTGCCACGGCAGCTGAGACAGGAAGGGAATTTGGCGTTCTGAAGGAACAGATAGAGCCCTGGGATCCTGAGAAGAGACACCAGATCATTCTCAATTTACTTCTGGAGTTGGGAATTTACTCTGTCTAGGGAGACAATGGCACCTTTGGGGTGAAGTCAAACCATATATATATCAGGGCAGTTCACAGCATAAAAAATCTGTGGAGCTCTAATAATTTTTGAATAATTTGCATGTGACTATGTGAAGTGGAGAGCATCTTATATCTCCACATATTTTGGAACCCTGGAAATTCAGGGTTCACAGGAGGCTTTACGACAACTCTAGGGGGCCCTAGGTGCAATGCAACTTCCGGTAGAAACTGGAAGTTGCTTTGGAGGCTTCATGAGACTTCCAGCATGACCTCTGAGTTCCCGCAAGGCCTTGAAAGCGCCGCTACGGTGTGCCGACATAACATTACGTCATGAAATCACGACGTCACATCGTCATAACGTCACATTATGTCGTGGGCGCCATTGGGCACCCATAAGCTGGGGCCCAAGTCAGCGCCCTTGCTACAATGTCTGGCCAAAGGTGCAAAAGTAATACAATAGATAAAATAAGTACATTTCTGTACGTTGTTCTATAGAAATAAATGTTATACTCCTGATACAAATGTAGTTATTCATCACTTACTACATTCTGTATATACTCATTGCAAATATCAATGTATTTGTCTTTGTTTTGACAAATAAATTGATATTTGGAATGAGTATATACAGAATGTAAGTCATGTAGTCAACACCTCTAAGTGATCCATTCATAAGCTGTGAGTGTCATCTTACTGATCCGTTGATTAAAGGGTATCTTATCTTCATTCTTCCAGTTCATAAATATCAGTCTCTTGGCCACAGTTAGGGCATGTAGAATCCATTTTCATTGTCCAGTTGTCAGCTTCCATACAATAGGTGTATATAGTTCAAAAGGATATTCTCCGCACGCAAAGTCCTTTTAATAATAATCCAGGAATCATTTTTAAGTACAGTGGTACCTTGGGTTACATACGCTTCAGGTTACATACGCTTCAGGTTACAGACTCCGCTAACCCAGAAATAGTACCTCGGGTTAAGAACTTTGCTTCAGGATAAGAACAGAAATCGGGCTCTGGTGGTGCGGCAGCAGCAGGAGGCCCCATTAGCTAAAGTGGTGCTTCAGGTTAAGAACAGTTTCAGGTTAAGAACGGACCTCCGGAACGAATTAAGTACTTAACCCGAGGTACCACTGTAACTGCTTTGAAGTGGCAGTACTTTTAATAACTGCTCTCTATCAGTGTTTTCTTATTGCTATGATTAGAATCATGGAACTGTGGAGTTGGAAGAGACCCTGAGGGTCATCTGGTCCAGCTCCCTGCAATGCAGGAATCTCAACAAAATCATGTATGGGAGATGGCCATCCAACCTCTGCTTGGAGAGACAACAATCTCTTGCGAGAGTCTTCCATAGTTACCGTATTTTTCGCACCATAGGGCGCACCGGACCATAGGGCGCACCCAGTTTTTTGGGGGGGAAATAAAGGGGAAAAAATTATTTTCCCCCCAGCCCCCAAACAGACAGCTCTCTGCAAGCCGTGGGAGCACTCCCACAGCTTGCTGAGAGGTCTGCGAAGCCTGGGCGCGCTGATCTCAGCGCGCGCAGGCTTCGGCATGCTGGCAACTCTCCGCAAGCAGCGGGAGCGCTCCCGCTGCTTGCGGAGAGGTCCGCAAAGCCTGGGCGCGCTGATCTCAGCGCGCGCAGGCTTTGGCATGCTGGCAACTCTCCGCAAGCAGCGGGAGCGCTCCCGCTGCTTGCAGAGAGGTCCGCGAAGCCTGGGCGCGCTGATCTCAGCGCACGCAAGCTTCGGCATGCTGGCAACTCTCCGCAAGCGGCAGGAGCGCTCCCGCTGCTTGCGGAGAGGTCCGCGAAGCCTGGGCGCGCTGATCTCAGCGTGCGCAGGCTTTGGCATGCTGGCAACTCTCCGCAAGCAGCGGGAGCGCTCCCGCTGCTTGCAGAGAGGTCCGCGAAGCCTGGGCGCGCTGATCTCAGCGCACGCAAGCTTCGGCATGCTGGCAACTCTCCGCAAGCGGCGGGAGCGCTCCCGCTGCTTGCGGAGAGGTCCGCGAAGCCTGGGCGCGCTGAGCTCAGCGCGCGCAGGCTTGAGCATGCTGGCAACTCTCCGCAAGCAGCGGGAGCGCTCCCGCTGCTTGCGGAGAGGTCCGCGAAGCCTGGGCGCGCTGAGCTCAGCGCGCGCCGGCTTCGGCATGCTGGCAACTCTCCGCAAGCAGCGGGAGCGCTCCCGCTGCTTGCGGGGGAGGTCCGCGAAGCCTGGATGCGCTGAGCTCAGCGCGCGCAGGCCTGAGCATGCAGGCAACTCTCCGCAAGCAGCGGGAGCCCAGCGCTGGGCTCCCGCTGCTTGCAGAGAGGTGTGCGAAGCCTGGAGAGCGTGAGGGGTCGGTGCGCACCGACCCCTCTCACTCTCCAGGCTTCAGCAAAAGCCTGCATTCGCACCATAGGACGCACACACATTTCCCCTTCATTTTTGGAGGGGAAAAAGTGCGTCCTATGGTGCGAAAAATACGGTAAACAGCTTTCATGGTCAGAAAGCTGTTTTGGTATAGTTTGTCCTCTTCCTTGAGCATATTTCTGTACAGAAGGCAGGCACATAAATGGGTTCAGTGGAACCAGAGATCTTGTTGGGTCCTTGCCAAACCCTATGAATTCCATAGACACAGATGCTTCTAACACTTTCTCCTCGGTGCACCTTCTTCTCTGCATGACTAGACTGTGCCTCGCTCCAGGTGTACCAAAAGCTGCCAGCCTGGATACGCCAAGGTGGTTCAAGAAGGAGAGCCAATTTGCTGCTATGCTTGTGCTCCATGTGCAGAAGGGACCATCTCCACTCAGGAAGGTGGGTCATTCCGAGGGAGAGGGCATTCCTTTAGAGAATAGAAACAGGGAAAAGAGTCACTCAGAAATACTATGTGCAGACCAGTAATACATTTTTGAACATAGGTGTTTTATTGGTTTCTCTATTTTCAATCACCATCCTTTCTTCCAGGAATTAAGCTGAAAGTAAGGAAGCAATCATTGCAGAACCATGTGGGTAACAGGGAGACAGCTTAGTATACATGCATGCATGCGCAGAAGCGACAAATCGCAACCTGTGCGTGCACAGATACGCCACTGCAGGTTGCAAACATTGCGTGATCCCGCACGGATCACGTTTGCAACCCAAGCATCCAATCCACTGTACATAGTCTTTGACTATTTTCAGCTATGCTCTCAATGATCAAAGAAACTGAATCACACAATAAAGGAAATTTATTTTTAAAGTGTGTGTGTGTGTGTGTGTGTGTGTAAGTAATAGAAGACAAAAGGGGAATAATTTTTAAAAGGAAATATTTGAAACAGTAAAGCAGAAACACAAACAAAAAATATATGATGCATTATATGAAAATGATTACAAAACAAGCGGTGGACAATTTTGATCTGACTACCAGGAGCATTGCACAGAAAAAAGAGGAAACCGTTTGCATTAGCTACCAAAGATATAACAAGAAATCATACAGAAAAAGTGAAATATGAGAAGGCAGTTAAACTTATAACAATCTTCTTCCAGTCCAGCTAACATAAAAATTACCTGAGATGTTGGATAAATTTATCATTTACACTGTTTTTAAAAACACAGTAGCAAATTGCTCATTAGACAAGTCTCTCTCAGCCTAACGTACCTCACAGGTTTGTTGTAAATATAAAAAGGGCAGGGGGATATTCATGTACACTAACTTGAACCCTTTGTAGGAAAGGTAGTGGATAAATGTAAAAATAAATAATCAAATAATAATAAACTGTCACAGGTCAATGTAAAGAGGTGCGTCTTTATTCTTAGGCAAAAAAAATGTTTGGTGAAGTTGCTGGACACACATCTGTGGGGAGGTCACTGCATCAAAGCTTTGCCCTACATCACAAGGTTGTTTTGGCAATAAAAACCTGAGGAAAACTTTGTGCCCCACCACTGTCTCCTCAGAGGAAAGTCAGGATACAAATGTAAACTTTCAATAAGCAATTGAACAAGCATTTTTTTTTTGCCAAACTTTCCCTATTCAACTGTCTTACTCCTTGACCTCCCCCGCTTCAACATCTTTTTGAAAAACAAATAATGCCCTTATGCTGAAGCCACTCTTCTTCTCTTCCTCAGATGCAGAAGGTTGCACCAAATGTCCAGAAGATCAGCATCCAAGCAATAACAGAGATCAATGTGTCCCCAGGTTTATCACTTTCCTAGCTTATAAAGAACATTTGGGGATCATCTTAGTGTCCATTGCCCTTTCCTTATCTTTAACAACAGGCATTGTGTTAGTAATCTTCATTAAATACAAGGAGACTCCCATAGTGAAAGCCAACAACCAGGACCTCTCCTACATCCTCCTCCTCTCCCTCCTGCTTTCTTTTTTGTCCACCTTCCTGTTCATTGGGCAACCAAGGAAAGGGACCTGCCTTCTCCAACAAACAGCCTTCAGCATCATCTTCTCAGTTGCTGTTTCTTCTGTCTTGGCAAAGACCATCACGGTGGTGCTGGCCTTCCTGGCCACGAAGCCAGGAAACAGGGTGAGAAGATGGCTGGGGAAGAGTCTGGCCAACTCCATTGTCATTTGCTGTTCCAGTGTCCAAGTTGTCATCTGCACCATCTGGCTGTGCTTGTCTCCTCCATTCCCTGACTCTGACATGCATTCCCGGGCTGGAGAGATCATCCTGCAATGCAATGAAGGATCTGCTGCCATGTTCTATATTGCCCTGGGCTACATGGGCTTCCTGGCTGCCATCTGCTTCGTGGTGGCTTTCCTAGCCAGAAAGCTTCCAGGGTCCTTCAATGAAGCCAAGCTGATCACCTTCAGCATGCTGGTCTTCTGCAGTGTTTGGGTGTCCTTTGTTCCCACCTACCTGAGCACCAAGGGGAAATACACGGTAGCTGTGCAGATCTTCTCTATGTTGGCCTCCAGTGCTGGGCTTCTGGGCTGCATCTTCATGCCAAAATGCTACATTATTTTGCTGAGGCCTGATCTGAATACAAAGCAGCATCTGACAAGAGAAATTTAAGATGACACCTAATGCTTGAAACATTCCAGGCTGACAATGGGTAGCACTGTGAGCACGTAGTCTTCAGATTATAGTTCCATATAGCTCTCTTTGTTTTGCATAAATTATGAATGATTAAAATGAATGTATTATAACTGCTTTGTCACTCCCTGATTCCCATTAGATACCTGATTAGCCACGTTGACTTTTACGCTGCTAATCCTCATCTGAGTCAGGTTCACTCTATCCTTTTACGATGTATGATTCAGGGAAATTATAGCAAAAGCTTTGTTCCAGCAGATTATGCTTTGGAATTTGACTTAGGCCCACTTTGACGCCTTTCCATGTGCACTTTGGATGGGAGATGTTCACACACTCCTTAACCAACGTGCCATCTGTTGTTAATTGGGTGTGGAAATAGTTGAGCACATAGTACTATACTATTCATACTATGAAGACATTCACTCCTTACATATTACATCCATCTGAACAAAATTCCTAGACAGATATGATAATTTTTATACCTCCCTCCTTTTGTCAAACTTCACCCACAAGTGGCTGAATTACATGCATCAAAATGGATAACTAGGAATTGAATGGTTAAATTTCTTTACAACCACACTAGTACTCAGTAATCTATTCTAACTATGAATTGAATGTGAATGTGTAACAATGCCCACATATAGCCTTGTCTTTTGTCATGGTTTTAATTCCTTATGGCCTTCTCCTGGCCTGAAAATTGCAAATTGTAAATCATATTGTAACTTGGTGGCTGCTCTGTGATGGCAATAATAAAGATTGATTGATACTTGTATGCAAGAAAGGGTTTGTTATTCTGCAAATCATTGGTAGAACCTCATCTGCAATCCCAAGACTCAGGAGATATGATTCAGGAATTTAAGAGTAGGGCAAGGGTAGCTAATGCCACAGAAGACAGAATCGGGATTCAAGATGACCTTAACAAATTGGAGAACTAGGCCCAACCTAACAAAATGAATTTCAATAGGGACAAATGTAAGGTTACAAATATAAGGTGGGGGACACCTGGCTTGCCAGGTGTATGTGTAAAAAGGATCTCAGGGTCTTGGCTACTGTGGGAAGCAGAACACCAAATTAGAATGACCTCTGGTATCCTCCATCAGAATGTCCAGATCCTCACCATCAAAGTCCAGGCCAACTCCCCCAACCTTCAACTCATGTCAAATTTTGGATAAACATCTGTGGTTTCTTGCAGACATGTTTTTCAACACCTCTGCACCTGCCCCTCAAGCCACACAAGGGCTCCAGTATATTACAGAAGTGAACCTTATTCCCCTTATCATTATGAAAATCATAGTGATCTATCCTCATTCTTGCCAAAGCTCAAGAGACATTTTGGGAAACTGTCTAAACATCAGAATCAAGATCGGTGTGATGTTACTTACTGAGCCTTGGTAATGTGGCACACAGAACATCTCCTGTGTCAGAGATACATTGAGTGAGAACTGGCAGAAGGGATGTGGGAAATACTACGTGAAGTCCAATGGCTCTGAAGCCATAGCTGAACACCACCCATATTGGTGGTGCAGCTTTGGTCTTGCAAGACGTTCTGTCTTCTTCTGATTAGCTGGTTCAGGAGGTGAGAGGATCCACTCACAAGAAGCGTGTAAGGAAGCAGAGCCAGAATGAGATCCTTGCTGCTTCTGTTGCTACTTCTTCTGCTGATGCCCCATGGAGTCTTTGGAGACCTAAAGACAAAATGCCCCTTGAATCTGATCAGGGAAGAAAATGAAGCACACAATTATTACCGGCCAGGAGACTTCCTCATTAGTGGGATCATATCTCCAAAATATTTCTCTGAACAGCAACCATACAACTTTTCCCAGCCTCCATTCGCCAGGTTTCATGTGTAAGTAATTATGTGCAGGTTATGCTTCTCTGCCTCCAATGTTTCCTGTTTACCAAGGAAATAGCCTGGAAAGGGGAACCTGTAGCAATCCAGATATTGTTGGGGGGTGATATTTCATTATCCTTGAACATTGGCCATGCTGCAGAGGCAGATTTAGGGGAGCACACGACCAGTTTGGATGCCTCAACCGCTGATCAGAATGGAGTGTGAGAGGTGGAGGGGCACCAAAATTTGGCATTGCATGGGGTGCCACTGGCATTTGAGACTCCAAGGTTGTCCACTGCATGCTGACTGGGGCAGATGGGAGTTGGAGTCAAAGCACAGCTGGTGTTCTAATATTCCCACCCATTTTACTTTCTGGTTCCCTTGGTCGTCCCTGGTGAAGTGATCTATCTGTGCTGTGCTACCGTGATGCCTTTTGAAGGATGTAGTGCTAGAATGCAATTCAACCTTATCGCAGATCAAAGTGACACATTGACTTATAGCACTGGCAGGTGGGTGGTGGAGTGGCTGCTACAGGCAAGTAGCTGCCAGGATTTGAATGTGGGAGGTCTTCCTTCCTAGCCCAGAAGCTTATTTTAAAATCCTGCTTAGCTAAATGAAAGCTTTACGCCCCCCTCCTAACCCCCTTTCCTTTTGTATCATTAGATTGTAAGCGGGTGGACCAGGACAGGCAGAAGTATGAACAAGTCCTAAGTCCAACTGATTGAATAGAGCTTTCTGCTAAGTATATGGATTTGGGGTTGCAGTCTTATTCCCCTTCTAGAGTATGGACAAAGTTCTCTATTTTAACAAAGTGGAACTTACGAAACAGCCCTTTGAAACAACAAAGACTAAGGAATAAACTGCAGCCTTTGTGGAAATTTCACGAGTCTTCCAAAAAAAAGTTATTAATTTTCTTAATTTTAGGATCTAGCAGTTCTGTTTCCAATTTTGATTTTCCACCTGGAAGCCAATTTTTTTATCCAAGTTATATGCCTCCATTATCTGGTAATAATGAAGCCAGTCTCGCACTCTATTTTTTAATTTTTCAAAACTCTGCAGTTTTAATCTGTCTCCCTCTTGTTCCAAAATTTCCCAATATTTCGGCCATTTGGCCTCCATATTGAGCTTTCTCTGAGCCTTCGCTTCCATTGGTGACAACCACCTTGGGGTTTTATTTTCAAGCAAGTCCTTATATCTTATCCAAACATTAAACAGTGCTTTTCTGACAATATGGTTTTTAAACGCTTTATGTGCTTTGACCTTATCATAATTTTCTTTTTTCAAGACTGTGTTCTTTTCCTCTTCTGCAAGGAAGCGTGAATTTCCCCATTTTTATTCTTAAGTGGTCCGTGAGTTTTCACCTTACAAAAAGGATAAGTCCCTCTCACACACTGCCACCAACAGGAAGACAATTATTTTGGGGTCAGCAATTATGAGATTCATATTGCCTAAATAGCCCCTTAGATGTGACGACTTCTTTTTTTCATTAAATGCTGATAAGCAGTTTGACGGTTTTTAATTGCTTCAATTTTTGCAGTCCATCATATAGGTTCCACTGGCACATCTTGTCGTTCTTGTTCACCATCCAGGAGATAAACCACAATCCCCAGTTCTTACCCAACATCACCCTGGGCTACAACCTCTATGAGAACTATTTTGATGCCAGGATCACTTCTGAGGCCATGCTAGACCTGGTTGCAGGTGGCAGGAGCAACATTCCCAACTATAAGTGCAGGAAATGGAATAACCTTCTGGCTGTTCTGGAGGGGGCCGATTCTACACTCTCAAAAGAGATTTCTGCCATGTCAGGCATCTACAAAATCCCACAGGTATGAAGGGAATGCTAAGAAAGAGCATCAGAAAGTGAGAAAAGTATGGAAAAGTTCAGGGGTCTTTCCCCCCCCCCCAAATCCAGCCTTCACCAACCCGGTATCATCCAGATTTTGTGGACTACAACTCCAATTTGTCACAGCCAGCACAAATGTTGTTAGATATTAATCATTTCAGGTTAATAAATATCTGGTCTTTATCCTGGAAGCAAAACGAAACACTAATCTTTTCCTTTTCTTGCTAGATCAGTTATGGGTTGGTTCCTCAAGTTCTTGATGATAAAACTCAGTTCCCTTTTCTATACCGAATGGTCCCCAAAGAAGAAAGTCAATACTTGGGTATTATCAAGTTGCTCCTGCATTTCAGATGGACATGGATTGGCCTCTTAGCGCCAGAGAACGATGATGCAGAAAGATTTATCAGTGGCTTGACACCTCTGATGATCAGCAATGGGATTTGCATTGCTCTGTCAAAAAGAATTCCAGAAAAGAATCCACATCAAATGTTCAGTTTGAATGAACCCTTTGTCCTATGGAGACAACTGGGTGTATTTGTTTACTATGAAAATACTCGCATGGGGTGGCTCCCAATCATGACACTACAAGCAGCACTTGGGGAACAAATTGGGCCAAAAGTCTGGATCACAATAGGTTTAAAGGACATCAATGTGTTTTTATCTTATCCTCCTGATTTATTCCAGTACATCCATGGCTCTTTGTCCTTCATAATGAAGTTGGGGGAAAGGACTAAGCGTGACTACTATAACCCATCTTCCTATATTCTTCATCACTTCTGGCAGAAAGCGTTTCATTGTTCATATTCAAAACATGTGCTGGCTGTGAAAGGTTGGAGAAGATGCACAGAGAACAAGAAACTGGAGATGGTCCCTGAAGAGGAGCTACAGAGAGCCCTGTCTCAAAACAGCTACATCAATTACTTCAATATCCAAGCTGTGGCACATGCCTTACATGCTGCATATTCAGCTAGATCAAAGTGGATGTTGGTGGCTGGTGGAGGAGACAGGTTGGAACATCAAAGGCTACAGCCATGGCAGGTATTTTCTCCCCCTTTCTGCAAACTGCAGTACATTGCCCCAAAAGTGACATCAAATTTACAAGTGAGACCCATTTCTGAGGCAAATCCAATTCGTGAGGCTCCTGGTAGAGGTAAAAAAATAATAATTACTCATTATGCTTATATGGGAACTCTCTTCCCAGTGCAATGCTTCCTCCACCGTGCCCAAGTAAATTTATATTTATAATAATAATAACTTATTATTTATACCCCACCCATCTGGCTGGGCTTCCGCAGCCACACTGGGTGGCTTCCAACAAAATATTAAAATACAGTAATGCATCAAACATTAAAAGCTTCCCTAAACAGGGCTGCCTTCAGATGCCTTCTAAAAGTCTGGCAGTTGTTCTCTTTGACATCTAGTGGGAGAGCGTTCCATAGGGCGAGCGCCACTACCGAGAAGGTCCTCTGCCTGGTTCCCTGTAATTTGGCTTCTCGCAGTGAGGGAACCGCCAGAAGGCCCTTGGTGCTGGACCTCAAACATTTATATACAGACCTTAAACATTTATATACAGCTATTTGTCAAAAGAGCACAGGACAGTTCTCGATACAGTAAAACAAGATAATAAAATACAGCTCAAATCATTTTTTGAAACTACAGATAATATAATACAAAAAGATCTAAATGCTAAATGTGTTATATCAAGATCTAAACTTTATTTTGTGTAATGAACCTATTGTGTAAAAAGATTTGTGATTTTATATAAAATGTGGTCTAAAAATGTTTAAATAAATAGAATGCCTGAAAAGGGGATATAGTTTAGTTGAGCTATCAGAGGCAGATTTGGGGCAATGTAACTGGTTCCCCTGTGCTGGGCACACGCAGAATGGAAGGTGAGAAGTGAGAGGCACCAAATTTTGGGCTTCCACAGGGTGCTGCTGAAATTGGGAAGACCCAACCCCTGGCCCCAATTCATAACAGCTCAAAGTGAGCAATGCTGAGATAGTCAGTATAGTTTTATATTTCCTTAATGCTACTGTATCCTTTCCATTTCAGCTCCACCTTTTTTTAAGAGAAATTCCATTTCTGAATACTTCAATGGGCAGGCTATATTTGGGTGAGAATGGAGAGCTGGCAGGCACCTACAATATTGAGAACTGGATTATGTTTCCCAATAAGTCTCGTGTTAGAGGGAAAATTGGGAGCATAGAGAGGGGCGCCTCCCCTGACGTAAAGTTTACCATTAACGCAAAAGCCATTGTCTGGCCCCAACAGTTTAACAAGGTATGAGACTCCTTATGTCACATGACAAATATTAAAATCCAATTAGTACTTAGTAGGGCATAATTGTGTAGGGGATACAACTTGGGAAATCATAGTTCAAATCCCTGCTCAGCCAAAATGAACATCACTGCGTGACCTTGGGCTAGTTATAGTATCTCCGCCTAGCATAGCACACAAGGTTCTTTTTAGGGGTGGATATAATAGTTTTCTTTTTTAGTTAATTGGGAGAAAGGTGGTGTTAATGTTACTACAGTGGTACCTCAGGTTACAGATGCTTCAGGTTACAGATGCTTCAGGTTACAGACGCTTCAGGTTACAAACTCCACTAACCCAGAAATAGTACCTCGGGTTAAGAACTTTGCTTCAGGATGAGAACAGAAATTGTGCGGCGGTGGTGTGGCAGCAGCGGGAGGCCCCATTAGCTAAAGTAGTACCTCAGGCTAAGAACACTTTCAGGTTAAGAACGGACCTCCAGAACGAATTAAGTTCTTAACCCGAGGTACCACCGTAGTAACAATAGTCACAGTATTAATATAGTGGTAGAAGAGAAAGGCCCTTTACCACAATGTAGTGACATCCCATAATAGTTTCATCTTCCCCTTCTTTCCCGGGACCCAGAACTAATAATAATAATAATTCAGGAGACAGTTTTTTAGTTAGCATCATCAGGTGATGGTATATTTAATTTCTGCTCTTTATCAGTGTGTTTCATTGCAGCATTTTGTTTTGTGCTATTATTCTGCCATTGTTATATTGTCCATTGCCTTGAGCGTAAGTTTCTTTAGAAATGATAGGTATAAATGCTGAAACCAGACACACCAAGGTGTTAGAATTCCTGCTCCATGATTGCAGTCATGGGATTTTTGTCTTTCACATGCTGTGGTATGTTTTGACTTCCACAGAGTGGGAAGTGACGGAGACAGGATGTTTGTGCTACTGTGTTCCATGAAGTGGAACTATTGTCCTTTGTTCTTTTTCTCTTTGCTGTCTAATGCTAGAGAGAGAGGGAACCATATTGCAGTGCTCTGTGTGTGTTTATATGTAAATAAAGTAGATTAGCCAAAATGCTGAGTTGCTGAGGTCTGTCACGCAAGGTGCACAAACTCTGCCCATCCCTAAGTGTGCCAGTGTCAGTTGGCATCGGTCGCTGTGATGTTCGGGCTGAAGACAGCTTTTGAAGCTCCCGAACAATCGACCAGGAGGGAGAGAACATGCCAGTCGGGCATGTGTCTCTACCAGGGTCCTACTAGAGTGTAGGCTGAGCTCCTGACACAAAGAGGTTTCGCTTCCATGCTGTTTTGCTTCAAAAGTGCTTCCCTGAAAAAAAGCACATGGACTCAGTGAGGTCCCCGTCAGTGCTCCATAGGCACAGATGCTCCTAACACTTTCTCCTCAGTGCACCTTCTTCTCTGCATGGCTAGGCTGTGCCTCTCTCCAGGTGTACCAAAAGCTGTCTGCCGGGCTATACCAAGGTGGTTCAAGAAGGACAACCACTTTGCTGCTATGCTTGTGCTCCATGTGCGGAAGGGATGATCTCCACTGAGGAAGGTGAGTGAATTGAAGGTTAGGAAATTCCTTAGGAGAATATAAATAGGGTGGAGAATCACTTAGAGAGACTTTCAGTGAAGATTCTAAAAACATTTATGAGCATTTATAAAGAATTTTGCCTCCCCTTCCCTAATAAACAGGTGTCACCTCCCCCATAAGACTCTTTTCCCCAAAAAAAGTAATAGGATATATTGTTTGGTTGTACATGATGCTGAAGCCATTCTTTGCCCCCTTCAGATGCAGACCATTGCATCAAATGCCCAGAAGATCAGCATCCAAACAAGGACCAAGATCAATGTGTCCCCAAGATTATCACCTTCCTGGCTTATAAAGAACAATTGGGGATCATCTTAACTTCTGTTACCGTATTCTTGTCTTTAACAACAGGCATTGTGTTAGGAATCCTCGTTAAATACAGGGAGACTCCCATAGTGAAAGCCAACAACCGAGACCTCTCCTATATCCTCCTCTTCTCCCTTCTACTTTCCTTTTTCTCCTCCTTCCTCTTTATTGGGAGGCCAAGGAAAGTGACCTGCCTTCTCCGACAAACAGCCTTCAGTATCATCTTCTCGGTTGCCGTCTCTTCTGTTTTGGCAAAAACCATCACTGTGGTTCTGGCCTTCCTGGCCACAAAGCCAGGGAACAAGGTGAGGAGATGGCTGGGGAAGAGTCTCGCCAACTCCATTGTCATTTCCTGTTCCAGTGTCCAAGTTGTCATCTGCACCATCTGGCTAGGTATCTCTCCCTCATTCCCAGATTCTGACATGCACTCCCAAGCTGGAAAGATCATCCTTCTATGCAATGAAGGCTCTGTTGCCATGTTTTACACTGTCCTTGGCTACATGGGCTTCCTGGCTGCCATCTGCTTAACGGTGGCTTTCCTAGCCAGGAAGCTGCCTGGGGCCTTCAATGAAGCCAAGCTGATCACCTTCAGCATGCTGGTCTTCTGCAGTGTTTGGGTGTCCTTTGTGCCCACCTACCTGAGCACAAAGGGGAAGTACATGGTGGCCGTGCAGGTCTTCTCTATGTTGGCCTCCAGTGCTGGGCTTCTGGGCTGCATCTTCCTTCCCAAATGCTACATTATCATACTCAGGCCTGATCTGAATACAAAGGAGCACCTGACGACAAAAAGTAAAGATGGCATCTAATTCTTAATGTACAGTGGTACCTTGGTTGTTGTTGTTGTTTAGTCGTTTAGTCGTGTCCGACTCTTCGTGACCCGATGGACCAGAGCACGCCAGGCACTCCTGTCTTCCACTGCTTCCTGCAGTTTGGTCAAACTCATGCTGGTAGCTTCAAGAACACTGTCCAACCATCTCGTCCTCTGTCATCCCCTTCTCCTTGTGCCCTCCATCTTTCCCAACATCAGGGTCTTTTCCAGGGAGTCTTCTCTTCTTATGAGGTGGCCAAAGTATTGGAGTCTCAGCTTCACGATCTGTCCTTCCAGTGAGCACTCAGGGCTGATTTCCTTCAGAATGGATAGGTTTGTTCTTCTTGCAGTCCATGGGACTCTCAAGAGTCTCCTCCAGCACCAGAATTAAAAAGCATCAATTCTTCGGCGATCAGCCTTCTACCAACCTTGGTAGTCAAACTTAATCTGTTCCGGGAGTCCGTTCAAATCCTGGAACCATTCGAAAATGAAGGTGCAGCTTCCGATTGGCTGCAGGAGCTTCCTGCACTCAATCAGAAGCCGTGAAAGCCATGTCAGACATTTGGCTTCCAAAAAATGTTCACAAACCAGAACACTTCCGGGTTTGTGGCGTTCGGGAGTCAATTTGTTCAGGAGCCAAGCCATTTGAGAACCACTGTATTCTGTTTTGACAGTTGATGATGAGCACAACAGTAATGCTAGCTATGTAGTTGTCTGTAGAATATAGCTCCTTGAAGTTCAATCTCTCTTTATTTTGCATAAATCATAAATGATGAAAATGAATACAGAATGACTCCAGCAGCCACACACCCTTTAGGATTAATGTTCAACGTGCATGGTTTCATCATAACCTGAGTCACACTTGATTCCACTGGTGGAATGCTCTCCCCAATGTGACTTGTCGTTACATATCTTTAGGCATCTGGCAATAGTAGAGGAGTTCAGGCCCATGCAGAGCATGTCTGAGGCTCAGGGTGGCAGTCTTCTTAGAATAAGGGATGCGGGTGGCATTATGGTCTGAACCACTGAGCCTCTTGGGCTTGCCGATTCTAAGGCCGGTGGTTCGAATCCGCTTGATGGTGGTGTCCCAGCTTCTGCCAACCTAGCATTTGAAAGCACACCAGTGCAAGTAGATAAGTGGGTACCACTGCAGCTGGAAGGTAAACGGCATTTCCGTGCGCTCTGGCTTCTGTCACAGTGTTCCATTGCTCCAGAAGCAGTCTAGTCATGCTGGCAACATGACCCAGAAAGCTGTCTGTGGACAAACACCAGCTCCCTCACTCTCAAAGCGAGATGAGCGCCACATGCCATAGTTGCCTTTGACTGGACTTAACAGTCCAGGGGTCCTTTATCTTTTTCCCCCCCATTGTTAGAATAAAGTTATAAACTCAAACAAAAAAGCAGTTGGTCCCTGGCAAGGCCCCCCTGGCCAGCTTAGATCTCTGAAGTCCGAGGCAAGTATATCTGGCTGTCCACGATCACAATCCACGCAGAAAACAACATTTAGGTTTATTGGGGGTTTATTTAAATAGTGAGATGACCACATAGAGAGGTTGCACTGTGGGAGTGGCCCAAATGGCTACAATAAATGTGATAATGTGTACCCCTGTAAATCCTTAAACGTCCTTTTAATAGAAAAGTTATGGTAGCCTGTCACTGCTGATTTTGCAAGTTGCCCCCCCCCCATTGGGGTAGAAATACAGCTAATATGTAAATCACAAAGATACAGCACAAAGCTAGAACATAAGCTGCTACATGATGCAAATGGCGACACGTAACACAGGTTCCCAACACGCACACTAACAAAATGTATTCATGCAAGGTCATAGCAGAACACAGTGGGAATCAGAGCTTAGTCAGCAGAAACAGCCAATTCTTATGCATATGATTGGTCTAACAATTTAAATAAGGTAACAGTGTATATGATTGGTGGAAACTGGACTGCTTTGTTTGAAACTTTATAAATACCACTGGGCGCGGTTGCAACTTTTGCAGAGCTATCCTATTGTAACCTATTGCTTTGCAATAAACAATGTTGGAATTCATCCTCTTCTTTTTAAAAAAAATGAATTTTATTAGTATTTTCCACACAACAAGAACACGAAATATATCAAAAGATAACGATGCACAACACACAAAAATCAACATTCAAAAACTAAAAAAGACAACAACAAAACAAAACAAACAAACAAATCCATATCTTACAAGTTAATATTATAAACACTAAAACAACAACAACAAAACATTGACTTCCACCAATCCCACAGCACCTCCTCTATCTCTCATTCTGTCTTCCTGTTTTCCTGTTTTCTTTATCCTCTCTATCCTAACATCTAGATATAAATCCTTCTTTCATATCCTTTCACTTCACAAGGTTATTCCAGACTCAGCCAGATTTCTGCCCTCGAACCTTGACTTTTGAGGTATTCATTTAGGCACTCCCATTCTTTTTTAGTTCACTTTTTGGTTTTTGTCTTATTATGTCTGTCAATTTGGCTAATTCTAAGTATTCTGAGAGCTTACATAGCCACTCTCCCCTAGTGGGTAACTTATTCCCTTTCCAGTACTTAGCCACCAGGATTCTTCATCCTCTTCAATCTCTTGTGTCTTTTTGGCTCGATACAAGAATTAAGGGATTTTTGCTTGCAACAACACAACCCACCCAAAAGACAATTTATACATTCATCAGTCTCTTTAAAAGGTGTATCAGATACCAAACAGACCCACCAAGTGTCCCTATTTTCCAGTGACAGTCCCGGATTTACAGAAGCCGCCGCGGTTTCTGATTTGATCCAATAATGTCCCACTTTTCCTTAGGACATCCTTATGATGGAGGATCTGGAGTTATGTGACCCCTGAGCCAAGGAGATAAGAAACTATACAACCTTTAGAAAACATCTGTATAGAGAAGTTTTTTATGTTTAATGCTTAATTGTGTTTTTATATGTTGGAAGCTGCACATAGGAGCTGGGGAAACCCAGTCTGATGGGTGGTTGGGGTATGTATGTATGTATGTATGTATGTAAAGGTAAAGGGACCCCTGACCATTAGGTCCAGTCGCGGACAACTCTGGGGTTGCGGCACTCATCTCACTTTATTGGCCAAGGGAGCCGGCGTACAGCTTCCAGGTCATGTGGCCAGCATGACTAAGCTGCTTCTGGTGAACCAGAGCAGCACACGGAAACGCGGTTTACCTTCCCGCCGGAGCGGTACCTATTTACCTACTTGCACTTTGACGTGCTTTTGAACTGCTAGGTTGGCAGGAGCAGGGACCGAGCAACGGGAGCTCACCCCGTCGCGGGGATTCGAACTACCGACCTTCTGATCAGCAAGTCCTAGGCTCTGTGGTTTAACCACAGAGGACTTCCTGGGGGAGGGGGAAAGCTTCACTTCCTCCTTCGTTTGTCACATCCAGGGAGGAGAGTCTGCAGCACCAAAGACTGTGCCTTCTGCAAGGTAAGAAAGAGAGGGATATATTGGGGGGGCTCCCGTGTCAGAGCAGCTGCTTCGCAGGAGAGAAGCCCTCCAGGAGAGGGCAGTTTTGCAAAGGGGCAGCGGTGGGAGGGCGCATGCGTGGGGTTGCACCCCCAAATCAGCCCCCAAAGAGCTGCGATGAGTGTAAAAGGCTTTTAGGGGTGCAGGGGTGCCCCAGGAGGAGAGCACGGCAAGAAGGCAGGGCGGGGGGGAGGCAGTTTTAGGGTGGGCTATGAAACCCCCCAAAGGAAAGGAGGCAGGATGGCTCTGGGAAGAGGAGGAGGGAGACATTCATGTTTTGGAAAAAGAGGGGTAGGTAAATTCATTTCAGCTCTAGAAAGGCATGGGCTCTTTTATCTTAGATGCCTTTCCTGTCTGGGGGGGTTCAGGAGGAAAGCCCCCAAGGAGGGCGCACTCTCTCTGTATAGCAGACCAGCCCTAGGAAGGAACCAAGGTGTTGGGAGAGATGGAGGAGGGACGACTTTAAGGATGGGAAGAGGAGAACCACTGGCCCTAAAATGTCATCAGTTTCTCACCACCAGCAACTGCTGCAGCAGAACTGGGGGCTCCAAGCGCAGTGAGCTGCCTACACTTAGCCTTGCTCCACCTGGGCTACTCTTGTCGACACGGACCGGCAGCAATTGCTCTTTCGGGTTTTCAGACGCGGAGTCTCAGCCCTGCTTGGGGACTGAATCTGGGGCTTCCTGCCTGCTGAGAAGATGCTCTGCCCTCAAACTACAGCCCCTTCCCCTCAAGTGGGGGTGCAGAACAAGGAGGAACAGAGGGAGGCAGCCGTGTCACAGCTCCAGGTTGGCAAAAAAGGGAAGGGATGTTTTTAATGGTGGTGGGAAGAAGATCCTCTTTCAGGCATGACTCCACTTTCCTCGCATGGTGGGGTCCAGGAGGAAGGGGCCCCTCTTTTCCCATGGAAACTGCAGGTGGGAGCACCACACCTAGGCTGGGTTATCATTCACCAGCAAAATGTATTGGGTGGGAAAATGGCTGCAGGGCCTCTGAGGTTGCCTTTGCTTCTATCTCCCTCCCAGGAACCTGCAGCTTCTGAGCTCCTCAGGAAGGATGGAAGAGACTGGTCCTGCAAACCTAGCGAGGATGGAAGGAGGAAGATGGACGGTTGACCTGGTCAGGCTGCCTCCTGCATCCCTCCCCACAACCTCTGACTGTTCTCTCCCAGGACCCTCAGAGAGATCTGGTGAGTCCCAGGGGAGGGGAGATGGGGACATGGAGGGATGTTGGCTGTGGGAAAGCAATCTGGCAAAAAAAGGGCCAGAGCTCTGGGCTGTGAGAGATAAAAGAAACCCCCCTGCTGAGAGCCTGTTTTTTATATGCTTTGGAATTGGGTTTGTTTTTGTTTTTTAGTGTTTAAACTGTTTTTAACAGTTATAAGGGCATTTTGTGGGGTGTGTCTAGGATGGGATGAGCAGAGGGAGGCCCAATTTCAGGGGTTCTGGGTAGGGGGAGGTATGGTGTGGGAGGAGGGGCAGCCTGGGTAAAGGGCACACAGCACAGGTAGTTAGTGGCTGTACGGTGTGCCAGGCCCGCCCTGCCCCCCATCCTGGGGAATTGTGGTTGTCATATCAGCCAGCCCTTGGGTCTGCGACTGCTACTGCTGAATGCCAGGTCCACCCAGAATAAAATCTCCCTCATCCATGATCTGATTATGGATGAGGAAGCTGATCTGGTGTGTATCACTGAAACCTGGGTGGGTGAACAGGGTGGGGTTGGTCTCACCCAGCTGTACCCACTCAGTGCAGCATCAGGCCAGAATCAAGGGTTGGGGAGGGGGAGTTACTGTGGTCTATAGAGATTCTCTGTCTCCAGGCTCCCTGTCCAGTTCGGGGTGTGTGAATCTAGCGTGTGCGTCTCTGGCGTTGGGCAATCGGAACAGATTAGGGATTCTACTGGTTTACCACCTGCCTCGCTGCCCAGCAGTGTCTCTGCCTGAGCTGACAGAGCTGGTCTCAGAGGCAGTGTTAGGGACTCCCAGACTGCTAGTTCAGGGAGACTTCAACATCCATGCCGAGGCAGCTGGCTCTGGGGTGGCTCAGGACTTTATGGCTGCCATGACAACCATGGGGCTGTCCCAACCTGTCACCGGCCCAACACACATGGCAGACCACACTCTAGACCTTGTTTTCTCGAATGGGCAGGAAGAGAGTGATTTAAAGGTGGGGGACATTGACATCAATCCCTTGTCATGGTCAGATCACTTCCTGTTGAAATTTAGGAGGCGGGGGACCTGTAAGGAAGGTCTGCTATCAGAGGCTGATGAATCCAGTGGGATTCCAAACAGCTCTGGGGGAGGGGGTTTGACACAGGCTATTTACACAATCGCCCCTGAATGCCCTCTCCCACTAGACTGGTGACTGGGAGCGGCCGCCGGGACCATATAACACAGGTCTTAAAGGAACTACATTGACTCCCAGTATGTTTCCAAGTGCAATTCAAAGTGTTGGTGCTGACTTTAAAGCTCTAAACAGCTTGGTCCTGTAGACCCAAAGGAGCATCTCTATTTTTTTTTATTTTTTATTTTTTTATAATAATTTTTTATTACAGATTTTATAACAACACAAACATATAACAAATACATAAACAAACAAAAAACAAAAACAAAACAAAAAACATGTACCATTTCATATCTTAGTTTCTTATACCTTTCTTCCCCGACTTTCTCATGCCTCCCTTTTCTGTATTCCAAGTTCTTATCAATTACTCAGCAAATCTTCCCTTATTTTAATTATAATTTAAACTAATCTTCCTTATTCTCCTTGTCTTAACCATTACTGATAGTAACCATTTACTTTCCAGTCCAACATCATTCTAGCTTTCATTAATTTTGTAATATTTCTTTAAATAGTCCTTGAACTTTTTCCATTCTTCTTGCGCTGCTTCTCTTCCCTGGTTTCGGATTCTGCTCGTCATTTCTGCCAAGCCCATATAGTCTATCACCTTCATCTGCCATTCTTCCAGTGTGGGTAAATCTTGCGTCTTCCAGTACTTCGCGATGAGTATTCTAGCTGCTGTTGTAGCATACATAAAGAAAGTTATATCTGTCTTTAACACCCCCTGGCCGACAATACCCAAGAGAAAGGCCTCTGGTTTCTTAGGAAAAGTATATTTAAATACCTTTTTAAGTTCATTATAGATCATTTCCCAGAATGCCTTAATCTTCGGGCACGTCCACCAAAGGTGAAAAAATGTACCTTCCTTTTCTTTACATTTCCAACATTTATTATCAGGCAAATGGTAAATCTTTGCAAGCTTGACTGGGGTTATGTACCACCTATATATCATTTTCATAATATTTTCTCTTAAGGCATTACATGCCGTAAATTTCATCCCGGTGGTCCACAACTTTTCCCAATCAGCAAACAAAATATTATGACCAATGTCCTGAGCCCATTTAATCATAGCTGATTTAACCGTTTCATCTTGTGTATTCCATTTCAGCAGCAGATTATACATTTTTGACAAATTCTTAGTACTGGGTTCTAACAATTCTGTCTCCAATTTTGATTTTTCCACCTGGAAGCCAATTTTACTGTCCATTTTAAACACTTCATTTATTTGGTGGTAGTGCAACCAGTCTCTCACCTTCCCTTTTAATTTCTCAAAACTCTGCAATCTCAGTTTGTCCCCTTCCTTTTCCAGAATTTCCCAGTATCTTGGCCACTTCGACTCCATGTTAGACTTTTTAACTGCCTTTGCTTCCATTGGCGATAGCCACCTTGGAGTTTTATTTTCCAGCAAGTCTTTATATCTAATCCAGACATTTAATAATGCTTTTCTGACAATATGGTTTTTGAAACTTTTATGTGCTTTAACCTTGTCATACCACAAATATGCATGCCACCCAAAAATGTTATTAAAGCCTTCCAAATCCAAAATGTCTGTGTTTTCAAGAAGCAGCCATTCTTTCAGCCAGCAGAAAGCTGCCGCTTCATAATACAGTTTAAAGTCTGGCAGGGCAAACCCCCCTCTTTCCTTTGAATCCGTTAGTATCTTGAATTTAATTCTGGGCTTTTTGCCCTGCCAGACAAATTTAGATATATCTTTTTGCCACTTCTTGAAACAGTCCATTTTATCCATTATTTGCAATGCTTGGAACAAAAACAACATTCTTGGCAATACATTCATTTTTATAACTGCAATTCGACCTAACAAGGAAAGCTTTAAGTTTGACCAAATCTCCAAATCTTTTTTCACTTCTGTCCAAGTTTTTTCATAATTATCTTTAAATAGATTCACATTCTTAGCTGTCATATTTATACCCAAATATTTCACTTTTTTAACCACAGTCAACCCTGTCTCATTCTGAAACCTTTCTTTTTCAACCTGTGTTAAGTTTTTCTCCAATACCTTTGTCTTTAACTTGTTCAATTTGAATCCTGCCAATTGACCGAACTCTTGAATTATTTCCAGAACTCTTTTCGTACTAGCTTCTGGCTCTTGCAATGTAAGTACTAGGTCATCTGCAAATGCTCTCAGTTTGTATTGTTTAGCTCCGACCTGAATCCCTTTAACCAACTGGTCCCTCCTAATCATATTAAGCAAAACCTCCAGAACCGATATAAAAAGTAATGGGGAGATAGGGCACCCCTGTCGTGTCCCTTTTTCAATCTTGAACTCTTCTGTAACCACATTATTTACAATTAATTTTGCTTTCTGTTCAGAATATATTGCACCTATACCATTCTCAAACCCTTGGCCTACCCCCATCCCCCGGAGGTTCTTCAACATGAAGCTCCAAGAAATATTGTCAAAGGCTTTCTCGGCGTCCACAAATATCAAAACAGCCTTAGTGTTTATACTCACTTCCAACTTTTCCAAAATGTCAATTATATTCCTTACATTACCCACCAAATGCCTTTTCGGGAGAAAGCCTGCTTGGTCCCCATGAATCTCCTCCATCAAAACTCTTTTCAGTCTCTTTGCTAAAATGTCAGCAAAGATTTTGTAATCCACGTTCAATAACGAGATGGGTCGGTAGTTTTTAAGTTGGGTCTTTTCAGTCTCTGTCTTTGGTATAAGTGTAATGTAGGCCTCTCTCCACGTGTCGGGTGCCCTTTTCCCCTCCATAATCTCATTACAGACTTCCTTCAAAGGTTGTATCAGCCCTTCCTTCAGAACTTTGTAGTATTTGGAAGTCAGTCCATCCGGTCCTGGGGATTTGCCCAGCGTCATACCTTGAATGGCATCTTCTATTTCTTGTGCTGATATCTCCTGGTTCAAAATCGTCTTGCTTTCCTGCGAGACCTTTTTCAGCCCATTTTCCTCGAGGAATTGTTGTATATCCATTTCCTTCTGCGGCCCTTGTGTGTATAATTGTCTAAAGTAGTTCTGAAAACAGTTCCTAATTTCCGCTGGGTTACTTATGTTCTTTCCTTCCACTTCTATATTTGTAACCGTGTTGAGTTTTTTTCTCTTCTTTATTTGCCAAGCCAATAACTTGCCACATTTGTCAGCAGATTCAAAAGTCTTTTGTCTCATTTGCTTAATTTTCCACTCTAATTCTTGATTCGTCAGTTCCATATATTGTGTTTGATAAAGTTTGATTTCTCTTAAAATCTCTTGTGATTTTGGCTTCAATCTTAGTTTCTTTTCCCCTTCTTTTATCTTTTCCAGAATTTTTTCCTTCCTCTCATTTTGTTTTCTTTTCTTTAATGTATTTTGTTGTATCAGAAACCCTCTCATCACGGCTTTACTTGCGTCCCATACTATTCTTTTTTCTACTTTAGTCCTTAGGTTGATTTCAAAGTAGTCTTTCAAAGTTTTTTGGGCCTTCTTGCAAGTCTCCTCATCTCCAAGTAAGGTGTCATTCATTCTCCATCTGAAGGAACCAGTTGTTGTTTGCTTCATCACCATCTTTACTGCGTTATGGTCGGAGAAAGTTTTTGGGCAGATTTCCACTTTCTTTATACTCGATGCCATACCGCTAGTCACCCAGATTTGGTCAATCCTTGTCCATGTCATTTTGGCTTCAGAAAAGAAGGTTCCCTCTCTTTCTAATGGGTGTTTTGTTCTCCAAATGTCAATCAAGTCCATATTGTCAGTCATTTCAAAAAAAGTCTTTGGTAGTCTTCCATCTTTTGTTACTACCTGTCTTTGTGCTTTGTCCATATTTGTTGAAACTACTCCATTCATGTCTCCCATCATGATTAGATTATAATCCATATAGTCCATCAAAGTCTCATGCAACTTCTTTAAAAATTCAGCTTTCCCTTCATTTGGTGCATAGATTCCCACTATCAGATACTTTTCTCCTTGAAATTGGATTTCAATTGCCAAATATCTTCCTTGGTCATCTTTAAAGATTTGTTTCGGTTGCAACTTTTCCTTTGCATAAATCACTACTCCTCTCTTTTTTACTCTGTCTGAAGATATAAATTCTTGTCCCAGTCTTTTATTTATTAATAATTTTCTATGTGCTCTTGTCACATGGGTCTCTTGTAAACAAATCAAGTCCAATTGGTCTTTCTTTAAAGCATGAAATATATTTTTCCTTTTTCTGGGAATGTTCAAACCGTTACAATTCCAGGTTAGAAGTTGCAGAGCCATGATGGGGTTATTTACTCTTTCCTCCTACAGCTCCCAATTTTTGTTCCTCGTTTGTCGGTGGTTCCGTATCCGTATCTAGTGAAGGATGCCCTTGCCCTGGAAACGTCTCTTTCTGTAGGTCTTCTTCGTGTTCTCCTAAGAACTTGTCTTTATCACTCACTGTCTTTATTCTTCTTTTCTTCCCCTTGTATTTAAAAGACAAGCCTTGGGGAAACTCCCACCTGAATTGTATGTAGTTCCTTTTCAGCAATATCACCAGGTCCTTGTAGTGTCCTCTTGCGTCCAAAATACTTTTGGGAATGTCTTTAAAGATCTCAATGCAAAAATCTTCAATTCGAAGGGTTGTTTGGTAATGCAGGTTCAATATTTTGTCCCGTTCCTCCTTTGATCTTAGAGTTATTAGACAGTCTCTGGGTCTGTTCTTCCTCTGCCTTGCTCCCAGTCTAAATGCACTTTCTATCTTAAATTCTTCTTTGTCCAGCTCCTGCTTCCAAAAGTCAGAAAATTCTTTTGTCAGGTAGTCCACCAGGTTGTCTCCTTCCTTTTCCAGCACAAGTCTGATCCTTAGGTTCCTCTCCTTGCGCTGCATATCCTGCATAGAAAGTGCCAGTTCATACTCATCTAGTTTCTTGAACACTGGTGGAAACTTTCCCTCAGCAGCAGATGCAATTTCTTTAGCTTCCTCAGCTATCTTTCTTGTTGTAGATGATTCTTCCAATAATTTCCCAATTGCTTCTGCGTTTGAGTTCACTTTGTTCCCAAGGTCAGTTATACTTTTTGTGTTTGAATCAATTTTCCCAGAGATTTCTTCAATTTTCTTATTTGTTTCAGCAACTTGTACTTTAGTTTCTGTGCCTTGCTTTTTTAGTTCCTCTAAAGAGTCATTTATCTTCTCCAATACCTTAGCAAAAGATTCTTCTGAAGACATTATTTTCACTTTTGCCTTTGGGACAACTGTGGTTCCAGGGGCTCCTGATACAGAAGCCCTTCTTTGCATGGAAAGATCAACTTTGTATTGTCTGCCAGACCTCAAGGTTGTTTCTTGTAAATCCTCTTTCTTGTGAATTTTCTCTTTACCATCTGTCATAACAAAGTCTTTTACTCAAGGTCATTCCCACACTCTTGAGCTGTCAGACAAAAATTCTCAAATTTTAAACTCCACTTGTTGCTGAAACAATTTATAAGTCCTCTAGAGGGCGTAAAGTCAATTCTTTACCTTCCAGTTGATCCCACACTCTCCAGAAAATAAACAAAAGTCCTCCTAGTCCTTTTCAATTGTTCTTTTCTCTTTCTAAAGGATCCAAATCAATAATGTCCTGCAAGTAACTTTACTATGCAACAAAGTAAATGTTTCAAGTTGAGAGTAGCCAAAGTCAGTTAAAGATACTTTTTTACCTTCTTGTAACAACAGTCCTTAGCCGGTTCCTTTTCTCCGGCAGTCCGATCCCCAGGTATAGGAGCAGCGGTGAATAGCTCAATTTCTTTTAAAATGGCAGGAAAACACTTTAAAATCTTCTTCCCCCCCCTCCTGCCTTCGGGGAGGGAGTTCTTTGCTTGGTGGTGGATTTATTAGTTCCCGCAACTCTCCTTTCAAACAGTTACAGCTTGAATGCCTTTCGCTTTGATCTTGCTACAGAACGGAAAGCAGACTTCCTTTTTGGTGCTTGTCCGTCTCGGTGCCCAATTTCATTAATTTTAGTGTCCAATTATATCTTAGCGGTCAATCCTACTCACGGATAGTTGTTCTTTTTAGTCCAAATTCACCGGAAGAGATCAGCGCTCTCCGCTAATGGCGACGCGGCTTCGCTTCGCAGGCTGGGTGAAGACGACTCTCAGCACTGCTCCACACACCCTCCGCTGATCCGCAGCCTTTAAAAAGGCTATTTCACAGCGTCGGGGGGGCGCAAATGTGCCCGCCGAGTCTCCGGTTCACAGGCTACGCGCCTGTGATTTTTGAGGGTCCCCGCTCCGCCGTAGCTGACAGGACCCGAACCCACGAAGCAGATCTCTCCCGGAGCTCCGGGAGAAATCCGCCATTAAGCGCTGGCGCTAACCGGAAGTCCCCAAAGGAGCATCTCTACCCCCATCGCTCAACCCCAGACGCTGAGGTCCAGCTCCCAGGGTCTTCTTCTGGTTCCCTCACTGCAAGAAGGGAAGTAACAGAGAACCAGACAAAAGGCCTTCTCGGTAGTGGCGCTGTCTCTGTGGAATGCGCTCCCTTCAGGTGTCAAGGAGATAAAGAACAACATAACTTTTAGAAGACATCTGAAGGCAGCCGTGTACCAGGACATTTGTAATGTTTGATGTTTTACTATGTTATAAATATGCTGTAAGCCGCCCAGAGTGACTGCGGAAACCCAGCCAGATGTGCGGGATATGAATATTATTATTATTATCATCATCATCAACATGATCAGATGTTGCAGAAATTTCACTAGGATTGTAATTTGGATTACACTTTTAATTGTAATCTTCCCTTAATTTTAGCAGGTGATGAAAACGACAGTCATCATTCTTTTTTTTTTAAAAGATATTTATTGAAATTTTCAAAAAATAAAGAAAAAACATAAAAAATACAATTAAAAACACATAAAATTTACATTTCTTACTGTCAATAACCAACTTCCTTGACCTCCCCACACCTCCCCCTCTTGTATTCCAGTTCCAATTCTTAGCTCAGCAAGTTCTTGTCCCCAAACTTTACCTTATTTTCTCTAATTCATTTTAGTTAACCAATTTTAACTTATAAATCTCAATCTTTATACATCAATACTTATTCTTAAAAATCTTTTTCTAAGGTCAGCCCCATCATTTTAGTTAACCAATTTTAACTTATAAACCTCAATCTTTATACGTCAATACTTATTCTTAAAGGTCTTTTTCTAAGGTCGGCCCCAATTCCCTTCCCCAAAATCCCCATTTTTATGTTAGTGGCAAAACCAAATTAAATGAAACAGAATATAGTTATACCCCCTTTGGATTCCCAAAGCCCCACCACCCCCTTTCCCGGTTTCGAACCCCAACAAAAGTCCATCAGTCCATCTGCAGTCAGCCTGGCGACCTCACATCCGAGGCTCTCAATTCTCTCTCAATTCCTCTTTGCCGATTTTTTTGATAGTCCTTTATATTAAACTCCAAATCTCGAAGGAGCTCTGTCCCAGTAAGGTCCATGTTTCTTCCAGCCAGGCCTCCATATTTAAAAATGGAGCCAAAATCTTGTTTCTTACTTCTCTTAAGTCCAAATGTCCCAAAAGCTCCAGTTTCCACTTTAGCCAGGTTTGTATTCCATAGGTCTTCAGATCTCCACATAGAGAGATCTCTCCATTCTCCCTTCTTCAATTCAAACCAAATTTTCATCATCCTGATCTTATTTTCCTTTATATCCATCTTAACCGGCCTCTGGCTCTCCTCAATCATCTGTGGCATTATAGCTCCTCCTTCTTTTTCCTTCAAATCATCATGTTCCTCTTTCATCACATTCACAGATTTCTCAAATTTCTTTTCTTGTTCAGCTGCAAAAAAATTTAAGTCAACTGCAAAACTTTCCTGTTCAGCTGCAAAAACTTGAGTCAAGTCCCTCCCAGGCTCAGCAACTTTATTTACTGTTCCATTCAGTATTGTAACATTTGTAGCCAAAACATCACTCTGTTCCTGCAACTTTCCCAAGAGAAAAAAAGTCCTCTCCAGTTCAGCCAGTGTTTTTCCACTTACAGCCATTTTTGTAATGTCCTAAACCCCCTCTAGAGGGATTCTAGTTTCTTAGTATCTTCCAGTTCCAACCCAAAAGTCAAATTAGCCTTTTCTTCTTTATTTTTAACAATTTGTTACCAAATTGTAACGAATATAACCAGCAAAGACAGCAGAAACAAAGTTCTCCTTTTTTCCCAACTTTGACAGCTAGTTTGACAGCTGTCAAAGTCTTTATGTCTCTTCCGAAGGCTCTCTCACCGATCGCTCCCGGGTCTTGGGGGAGGGGTGAATTCCGTTCTCAATGTTAGCTCTTATCCTCCAGCACAATCACTTAAATTGCCAAAACGTGGAGTTAATTGCTTTTATCCACAAAGAAGAAAGGTATTCTCACAACCTTAGTTGTAAAATCCTTGCTTTACGATGTTTACAAGGCGGGTAGGCGGACTTCCTCTTTACACCTTACCCGGTCGTGCCTAATTCCCAAAGAAAATTTCCCTTTTAAGTCCAATTTCCGTAATTACTCACGGGTTGTTGCTTTTAATCCAAATGTTCAGAGAAAGAAGTCAGCGCTCTCCGTCCATGGCATGCGGCTTCACTCAGCAGGGGAAGCAGTCGACTAACAGCACCGCACCGCTCTCCATCCCCCGTTCCGGAGCCTTTAAAAAGGCTCCTTCACGGGTCGGGGGGGCGCAAATGGTGCCCGCCGAGTCACCAGGTCCACAGGCTTCAGCGCCTGTGGTTTCTGAGGGTCCCCGCATCGCCGCCGCGGCAGGACCCGACCCCTGCTGAGCCGATTCCCTCCGGAGCTCGGAGGGAATCCGCCATTAGGCGATGGCGCTAACCCGGAAGTCCCGACAGTCATCATTCTTGGGGCTCATCAGAAAGGACCAAGAATGAAGTCAAAGGAAGGACCTTTCAAGGTAAAGAGGAAACAAGATCACAGATGAAAAATCTAGAAGAAAATGGGAGGAATAAAGGCCTTCTAATGCAGACTGATAATGGCCATCAAATCCCCGTCCAGGAAAAACATCAGAAGGGAAAGAGAACAAATGATAGACCTTTGTGTGGCAAAACATTCAAAAGTAAATCTAGCTTCAACTCACACTGCAGAATCCACACAGAGGAGAAACCATGTAAATGCTTGGTGTGTGGAAAGAACTTCAGTGACAGCTCAGGCCTAAAATCACATAAAAGAATTCATGCAGGACAGGAATCCTCCGAATGCCTAGAATGTGGAAAGAGTTTCAGTCGTTACTCATACCTTAGAAAGCATCAGGAAGTCCACAGCGAGGAGAAACCACTTAGCTGCTTTGAGTGTGGAAGGAGCTTCATTCACAGAAGAGGCCTTAAATCACATCAAACAATCCACAGCAGGGAGAAACCACATACCTGTTTTGAGTGTGGGAAAAGCTTCACTTACAGCTCACGCCTTGTATCTCATCAAAAAATTCACACGGGGGAGAAACCGTATACCTGTTTTGACTGTGGAAAGAGCTTCCGTCTAAGCCAAGGTCTTCTTGTTCATCAAAAAATCCACACAGGAGAGAAGCCGTATAAATGTTTGGAGTGCGGAATGAGCTTTGCTCACAGCTCAAGTCTTACATCGCATCAAAGAATTTACACAGGAGAGAAATCTTATAAATGTTTTGAGTGCAGAAGGAGCTTTGCTCGCAGTGCTAACGTTACTTCACATAAGAGAACCCACACAGGGAAGAAACCATATAAATGCTTTGAGTGTGGGAAGCGCTTCAGTCAGAGTTCACATCTTAACGTGCATGAGTGAATCCATACAGGGGAAAAACCATATAAATGTGTGGCATGTGGAAAGAGCTTTAGTAACTGCACATCCCTTGTTAGCCATCGCAGAATCCATACAGGGGAGAAGCCATATAAGTGCTTTGAGTGTGGTAAAACCTTCAGCCAGAGTTCAAGCCTTAGTACGCATCGAAAAATTCACAGTGGGGAGAAACTGCATGCATGTATTGAATGTGGAAAGAGCTTCACTACAAGCGTAAAACTTCGAAATCATCAAAGAATTCACACAGGGGAGAAACTGTATACCTGTTCTGAGTGGAAGAAGCTTTGCACATGGATCTCACTTTACTTCACATAAGAGAACCCACACAGGGGAGAAACCATACAAATGCTTGGAATGTGGAAAGAGCTTCAGCCAGAGTTCACACCTTAGTTCACACAAGAGAACTCACGCTGGTGAGAAGCCGTATAAATGCTTTGAGTGTGGGAAGAGCTTCAGTCAGAGTTCACACCTTACTGTGCATGAGTGAATCCATACAGGGGAAAAACCATATAAATGGGTGACATGTGGAAGGAGCTTTAGTAACTGCACATACCATGTTTGCCATCACAGAATCCATACAGGAGAGAAGCCATATAAGTGCTTTGAGTGTGGAGAGAGCTTCAGGTAGGGCACCAGCCTTACATCACATCAAAAAATTCACAGAGGTGAAAAACCATATGGATGTTTTGAGTGTGGAAAGAGCTTCACTCACAGATCGAGCCTTACAGTACATCAAAAAATTCACACAGGGGAGAAACCATATACCTGTTCTGAGTGGAAAAAGCTTTGCTTGTGGATCTCACTTTACTTAACATAAGAGAACCCACACACAGGAGAAGCCATATAAATGCTTGGAATTTGGAAAGAGCTTCAGAAAGAGTTCACACCTTACTGTGCACGAGCGAATCCATAAAGGAAGCAACTAGTTAATTGTTAGACATGTGGAAAGAGTTTCTGTACTAACACAGAACTTACTTACCATCACAGGATCCGTACAAGGGAGAAGCCATCTAAGTGCTTTGTGTGTGGGAAAACCTTCAGCCGGAGTTCAAGCCTTAGTACACATCAAAAAATTCTCATTGGGGTGAAACTGCATGCATGTTTTGAATGTGGAAGGAGGTTTACTTGCAACTCTCATCTTGCTCATAAGAAAAAACACAGAGAAGAGAAACCAGACAAATGGTTGTAGTGTGGGAAAAGATTTAGGTGGTGGACACATTTTAATTATCATCCAAAAAAAAAAGAAATACAGGGAGGGAAATCACATAAATGTTGGGAGTGTGAAAAGACTCTTTATATTCCATCAAAGCTTGTATATAATAGAGATACCATAATGACACCACACCAAGTTAGAAGTGCCCATATTTCTTGCTGGTCTTCAAGGAATTCAGAAAAGATTAACCCACATGCATGTCCAACACCCATTACTTAGAGGTGGAATGCCCTCCCATCAGATGTCAAGGAAATAAACAACTACCTGACTTTTAGAAGACATCTGAAGGCAGCCCTGTTTAGGGAAGTTTTAAATGTTTGATGTTTTATTGTGCTTTTAATTCGGTTAAGGGTATAAATAAATTTTATTATTACAGTGGTGCCCCGCAAGACGAAATTAATTCGTTCTGCGAGTTTTATCGTCTTGCGGTTTTTTCGTCTTGCGAAGCGCGGCTTCCGACGCAGTTTTTAAAAAGCTGCAAAAGGCAACAAAGTGCTTCTAAAACCTCAAAAAAGGCTACCGCACCGCGCGCTAAGAGTTGCTCCTCGAAGTTACAGTTTTGTAGCAGTTTTTAGAAAACGGAAACAAACTTGCAAGACGTTTTCGTTCCGTCTTGCGAAGCAAGCCCATAGGGAAATGCATCTTGCGAAGCGGCTAAAAAAACGAAAAATGCTTTCGTTTAGCGAGTTTTTCGTCTTCCGAGGCGTTCATCTTGCGAGGTACCACTGTATTATTATTAGGGCCTTTTCAGGAATTAGGAGGTGTCTCTGTTCAGACTACATGTTCACCCTTAAACCTATGCCCCAAGGGGAATAAAGAAAAAAAATTGGCACCTTAATCTAATGAGTTAAAGGATCCCTTTTGATTCCAAAAGCCTGAAGATCGAGTTGGCGTGACAACTTGGCAACAGACCCACACTAAAAGTAAGGGAAGGAGGAGAAGGGAATACCTGTCTTAAATGAAAGGAGATCCAGAGAGCTGTGCCTTTTGCTTGAGAGCTCCCCATCAATGACCTGTGGCACCAAGGCTACAGAACCTCTTCCACTCATTCCTTGGTCCATCGTCCAGGGAAGCATAAAGCTGGTCCTTGAGAACCATGAAAGGCATAGAGGGGGTCCTTTGGGGACTTGGCGAGCTGGCAACCACTGAAAACCATTATATACTGTTTGGGGCCAGTGTACAGTGTTGCCCTGCAAGACGAATGCCTCGCAAGACGGAAAACTCGCTAGACGAAAGGGTTTTTTGAGCTGCTTCGCAAGACGAATTTCCCTATGGGCTTGCTTCGCAAGACGAAAACGTCTTGCAAGTTTGTTTCCTTTTTCTTAACACCATTAATACAGTTGCGACTTGACTTCGAGGAGCAACTCATAGAACGCAGTGTACATAGTAGCCTTTTTTGAGGTTTTTAAAGACTTTGGTGATTTTTGAAGCTTTTCCAAAACTTCTTTTGCAGCCATTTGGTAAGTTAAGCTTTTAAAACTTTTTGGGGGGGGTTTGGATTTTGGGTTGGGGTGTTTGGAATTCAACGACTTGGTGTTGGGGAGGGGTTTGCAAGAATCTGGAAGTTTGTGGTTTTTTCCTGCATTTTTATGATTTTCTGTGACCATTGGGCCACTCTGCTGTTTTTTTAAAAAAATTCTGGATTTGAATTTCTGTGTGCTGGGTGGCTGGGGGAACAGTTGGGAAGGGGTTTGCAAGAATCTGGAAGCTTGTGGTTTTTTTCTGCATTTTTCTGATTTTCTGTGACCATTGGGCCACTCTGCTGTTTTTTTAAAAAAATTCTGGGTTTGAATTTCTGTGTGCTGGGTGGCTGGGGGAACAGTTGGGAAGGGGTTTGCAAGAATCTGGAAGCTTGTGGTTTTTTTCCTGCATTTTTATGATTTTCTGTGACCATTGGGCCACTCTGCTGTTTTTAAAAAAAAATTCTGGGTTTGAATTTTGAAATGCTCTTTACAGTATGTGTGACTTTAAAGAGCACTTAATAAACTCTTGTTGTACCAAATTTGGCTTTGTTTGGACTTTTTTTGACCATAGGAACGCATTAATTGATTTTCAATGCATTCCTATGGGATTTTGTGCTTCGCAAGACGAAAAATTCGCTAGACGAAAAAATTCGCGGAACGAATTAATTTCGTCTTGCGAGGCACCACTGTATTCCAATGGAGAGTGGAGGGGTATTTGGGATGAGTGATTATTATTATTATTATTATTACTAATAATAATAATAATTTATTTATACCCCACCCATCTGGCTAGATTTCCCCAGCCACTCTGGGTGGCTCCCAAAATATTAATAATAATTATTATAAGGCTATATTATTACTTCCCTGAAACCTTTACGCCTCTGTAACATTGTTTGTTTCCTATAAGTACCTTCTGTTTCCCATTTTTGTTTACCTTTAGTAAACTAGTTGGCAGTTGGTAGTTAAAAGGATGTAACCCTAGTAAAAATTGTTATCCTACTCGGTTCCTGATTGTTTATGCGGAAACTTCTATGCAGTAACGTTTGCTTCAAACGCAAGATTACTGTGCTGATCTTGACATTAAGCATGAGGATGTGAGAATATTTACTCATAACTTTCAGAACACATTGAAGAAGAAGAAGAACTAGCACCAGGGTCGAAATAGGTCATCACAGGGATCTCTTCTTATATCAAATTATGCCAACTGTCCCGATGCCGTGATCCATAAACCATAGTAAAAAGTTCATCGTGGCACCCATCTTTACAGCGTCTCTCTCCCAGCCTGAAGCAAAACTCAGGCTGCTGTTTGAATTGCCTCTAGGCTCATTCAAAAAACTTATTTTAGCCCTCCAAGGCCATTGCAGAAACATCTTCAGCCAGCTCTTGCTACAGCAAGCAAACGACAACCAGAAGGAACCAGGAGAAGTAAGGTTAGGTGCTGAGTTGATCACGCATGGCAACCATGGGGCGATCTCAGTACATCACGGGCTCAGCCTGGTTTTCGACACAAAGCAGATTGGTAATGTTGTGTTGCTTGGGACCGGGGGTCCATTGTGGGTCTTTTCTTGTAGACAGACCATTTCCTGGTGACGTTTGCACTGAATGTGGCTATTCCACTCTTCAAGGGCTTGTTTTTCCCCTCCCCCCCCCACTTAATATAGAAACTCTTTAGAATAGGGTTGTGAATATACTAGGATAGAGAGCTGGCTGCACCTGTGATTTTATGCTGCACCATTTTAATCAATGTGTGCTTCTTTCCAACGTGTTTGGAGGTTGCGTGAGGGTAGACACACAAAAAGCACAAATCTGTTAGGCCACATTCACACCACATATCCAAAGCCCCATGAAACCACGTAAGATTTCTGGGAGCTGTTTTGCTGGTTAAGGGTGTTGAGAATTGTGACAATAAACTATTGTATGGGGTGCAGAGTTTGACACACAACGTTTGCAGGGGTTACATTTCGGTGATAGGTGTGTAAAGTCGAAATCACATATGGTCGGGACAAACCCCTGGGAAAGCTCTCTGCCCTGTGCAAAAAGAGCTTTAAAACTCTCTGCCTTCAAGTCAATTGTATATATTTTTACTTTTTCGGTGTTTTCTTCCCCCTGTAAAGGATCAGGACTGTGCAATTTTGCAGTTAAGCGATTGTGATGGAGCAGGGTGAGGTTCGCACCAGTTTTGTGTCTCTGCTGGGTCTGTGAAGCTGAAATGAAACATTTGCACCAGCCGCTTCTTGCTGGTTTCTTTTCTCCCCTCTTACCTTTGCAACAACAACCCTGTGAGGTGGGCTAAGCTGTGAGCAAAATCTGTGAAACTGCACATCCTTGTAGGGTTTGTCTATGTCCTGCCCCCCTCCCCCTTTATCTTCTCAGTAACCTTGTGTGAGGTTGGCATGGTTTCGTGATGGCTGTTCTGGCATTATGGTTTTGATATTGCAGAAAATAGCCTTAGGAGATCTGGGATGGGGTGCTTATTTCTCTTTACCAGGGATGAGAAAGAATTCTTTTGTGTTCTACTGTAACATAACAAGACTATGAAATGTCCCACCTTAATATCAAGAGAGGCACTCTAACCACTATGCCACAACTGCCTCATGTGAACCTTGGAGCAGACTCTCAGCAGAATGCAAATCCCACAGCCCTAAAAATGCTGTAGCATGCCCTCCAAGGGACTCTGGCAAGGAGGGGGCACTTTGTGGATTCCCATAGGCAGAAGGTCTCGTCATAATGCAGCAGACAGAAATCAGGAGACTTGTCTGTTTGATTCAGACTGTGATCCAGTTGCTCATTGCTGATGGGCAAATTCAAAGCCCAGCAGACACAGAAGATTAGGAGAAGAGACCACTAAGGAAGCTGTATCTGTCTCTAAGGGTCGCAGTTGATCTCTACCAGGAGCCTCACAAACTAGATTTCTCTCAGAAATGGGCAATTTCTGCTCCCCCTCGCCCTCTTCAGCAACTGACTTTCAGAGACATCCCATCAGTCCTATTATCAATCACACCTGTGCTTGGATTTGAAGAAAAATTTCCATTTTATATACTAATTTCCTTCCAATCCAGTTCAGCCCCCTCCCTCCCAAGGTCTTCCTTCCAAAACCTCTCCTCTCAGACCCCCTTTTACTGGTTGTCCCATTAACTCTTTCCACCTCCTGCTGGCTCCCCAAATGGACCCTATTTTGGACACAGGTGACTTGGCAACTGCACTCCAGGCTCTGGTAACTTCCAGGCTGGGTTACTGTAATGTTTGGAGCTTCCCTTAAAGATGACTCAGAAACTTCCATGGGTCCAGATTACGGGCTGGGGTTCCTTCCACCTCTGATATAAATCCTAAACCCTTGTTCAACCACTTGAACCACTGAACAGCTTCTGAGTAAATGGTGAATGTCATATCCTTGAGACCATGAGCCCTTCCTTCAGATACACTTGCCTCCCCTCCTTCCTCTCTCCCCATATACACACACAGGTACACAGGGATTGTTTATTGTGAATTTACTCCTTTAACCATTAACATCTATATTATCTGCATTTTTGTACTTTTTATTATTCTGCACCCTCTTGATTTCTCCCATGTGAAATCTTGTATCAATTCCATGAAGTTTAGCAACAGCGGTCTCATTAAAGTGCTTTCCTCATTATGAGCATCTAAATATTTTTCTCCTCTTGATTCACTTCTGCAAAATGAGTCGTTAAAGCTGACCAAATCTTCTCCCACACTCCAAGCATATATATGGTTTATCCCATGTGAGTTCTTTTATGATAAGTAAGGCTATATCCGCGGGCGAAGCTCATTCCACACTCCAAACATTTATATGGCTTCTCCCCTGTGTGGATTTTTTGGTGCCTTGCAAGGCTTGAGCTTTGACAGAAGGTCTTTCCACACTCAAAACATCCATATGGTTTCTCCCCTGTGTGAATTCTTTGATGAGATTTAAGGCTTGAGCTTCGAGTGAAGCTCTTTCCACACTCAAAGCACTTATATGGCTTCTCTCTTGTATGGATTCTGCGATGGCAAACAAGGTATGTGCTGTTACTAAAGCTCTTTCCACATGTCACACATTTATATGGTTTTTCCCCTGTATGGATTCGCTCGTGCACAATAAGATGTGAACTCTGACTGAAGCTCTTCCCACACTCAAAGCATTTATACGGCTTCTCACCAGTGTGAGTTCTCTTATGTGAAGTAAGGTGTGAACTCTGACTGAAGGTCTTTCCACATACCAAGCATTTATATGGTTTCTCCCCTGTGTGGGTTCTCTTATGTGAAGTAAGGCTAACACTGTGAGCAAAGCTCCTTCTGCACTCCGTACATTTATAAGATTTCTCTCCTGTGTGAATTCTGTGGTGCGATATAAGACTTGAGCTGTGAGCGAAGCTCATTCCGCACTCCAAACATTTATACGGCTTCTCCCCTGTGTGGGTTTTTTGATGCGATGCAAGGTTTGAGCTTTGACAGAAGGTCTTTCCACAGTCCAAACAGGTATACGGTTTCTCCCCTGTGTGAATTTTTTTATGATCTACAAGGCCTGAGCTGTAAGTGAAGGCCTTTCCACACTCTAGACAGGCATATGGTTTCTCCTCACTGTGGACCTTGTGATGTCTTTTAAGGTATGAGTGGCGATTGAAACTCTTTCCACATTCTAGGCATTTGTATGATTCCTGTCCTGCATGAATTCTTTCATGTGATTTTAGGCCTGAGCTGTCACTGAAATTCTTTCTACACACCAAGCATTTACACAGTTTCTCTTCTATGTGGATTCTGCAGTGTGAATTGAATCTAGATTTACTTTTGAATGTTTTGCCACATAACGGTCTCTCATTTGTTCTCTTCCCCTTCTGATGTTTTTTCTGGACTGGAATTCGATGGTCATTATCAGTCTGCATTAGAAGGCCTTCATACCTCCCATTTTCTTCTTGGTTTTCCTCTTGTGGTCTTGTTTCCTCTTGATCTTGAAAGGTCTTTCCTTTGACTTCATGCTTACTTCTTTCTGATGAGACCCAAGAACAATGACTGTCGTGTTCATCACCTGCTAAAGATAAGGGAGGATGACAATTAAAAATGTAATCCAAATCACAATTCTAGTGAGACTTTCTGTAACATCTGATGATGATGATGGTGATTTTATTATTTATATCCTGCCCATCTGGCTGGCTTTCCCCAGCCACGCTGTGCAGCTTACAGCATAACATATTTTTTGCTTTATAAGACTCACTTTTTCCCTCCTAAAAAGTAAGGGGAAATGTGTGTGCGTCTTATGGAGTGAATGCAGGCTGCACAGCTATCCCAGAAGCCAGAACAGCAAGAGGGATTGCTGCTTTTGCTGCGCAGCGATCCCTCTTGCTGTTCTGGCTTCTGAGATTCAGAATATTTTGTTTCTTGTTTTCCTCTTCCAAAAACTAGGTGCGTCTTGTGGTCTGGTGCGTCTTATAGAGCAAAAAATACGGTATATAAAACATCAAACTGCCCAATACAGGGCTGCCTTCAGATGTCTTCTAAAAGTTACGTAGTTCTTTATCTCCTTGACAGCTGAAGGGTGCCACCACTGAGCAGGCCCTCTGCCTGAGCTTTAAAGGTCAGCACCAACACTTTGAATAGTGCTCAGAAACATACTCTGAGCCAATGTAGAGCCTTTAAGACCGGTGTTATATTCTCCTGGCAACTGCTCCCAGTCACCAGTTGAGCTGCCCCTTTCTGGATTAATTGTAGTTTCTGAGTCACCTTCAAAGGCAGCCCCACCTACAGTGCATTGTAGCAATCCAAGTGGGAGATAACCAAAGCATATACCACAGTCTGTGTGCAGGTAGGGTCTCAGCCTGTGTACCAGATGCAGCTGGTAAACAGCAGCCCCCAAATCCTGGCTACGCCCATATCACCATTAGAAAACATTCATTTCCTTCCTTTCTTTCTTTTATCTTTGCTTTTTTATATATAATTTTTTATTAGTTTTCCAACCTAAAATAAGACACATCACAACACACAATACATAAACAAACAAACATATAAACACGTATAACTTCATAACCTCTTTTTCTTAAGCCAAATTTCAATGACTTCCCCATGCCTCCCTTTCCTGCATCCCTATTTCAACTTTTTCAGCAACCCCTGATCTCAATTACTTATGGTTCACTTTCTTTAATCGTTTTTTCTCTTACCCAATCATTTACCACTGCAAATGTATTTTACATTACCCATGGCATTTTAGCACTCATTAATTTTACAACAGTTCTTAAGATAAAGTTTAAATTTCTTCCAATCTTCTTCCACCGTCTCTTTTCCTTGGTCCCGGATTCTGCCCGTCATCTCAGCCAGTCCCATATAGTCTATCACCTTCGTCTGCCATTCTTCCAGCGTGGGTAGTTCTTGTGTCTTCCAATACTTTGCTAAAAGAACTCTTGCTGCTGTTGTAGCGTACATAAAGAACGTCCTATCTTTCTTTGACACCAATTGGCCTACCATGCCCAGGAGAAAAGCCTCTGGTTTCTTATGAAAGGTACACTTAAGAACCTTCTTAATTTCATTATAGATCATTTCCCAGAAGACCTTAATCCTTGGGCACGTCCACCAAAGGTGATAGAAAGTACCTTCAGTTTCCTTACATTTCCAGCATTTATTATTGGGCAAATGATAGATTTTTGCAAGCTTGACTGGGGTCATGTACCACCTATAAATCATTTTCATAATATTCTCTCTTAAGGCATTACATGCCGTAAACTTTATACTGGTGGTCCATAACTGTTCCCAGTTCCTGGCTACGCCCATGTCACCATTAGAAAACATTCATTTCCTTCCTTCCTTTCCTTCCTTTCCTTCCTTTCTTTCTTTTATCTTTGCTAGCCCGGAGCTCTGGCCCTGCATTCTTCCTCGTTTTCTTGCAAGGGGAGCTTCCTCACTCCCAGCATCCCTCAATGTCCCCATCTTCATTCTCTGCAACTCACCAGATCCTACTGAGGGTCCTGGGAAGGAACATTGGAAGGCTGTAGGAGACAGCCTGACCAGGTCAACCGTCCATCTTCCTCCTTCCATCCTCGCTTGGACTGAAGAGCTCAGAAGCTGCAGGTTCCTGGGAGGGAGGAAGAAGCAAAGGCAGCCTCAGAGGCCCTGCAGGCATTTTCCTGCCCAAGACAATTTGCTGGATGAATGATAACCCAGCCTAGGTGTGGAGCTCCCACTTGCAGTTTCCTGAACCCCACCATGCAAGGAAAGTGGAGTCATGCCTGGAACACGCCCCCCCCCCAGACAGGGCCGCATCTAAGATAAAAGAGGCCATGCCCCTCTGGAAGAAGAAGAAGAAGAGTTTGGATTTGATATCCCGCCTTTCACTCCCTTTAAGGAGTCTCAAAGCGGCTAACATTCTCCTTTCCCTTCCTCCCCCACAACAAACACTCTGTGAGGTAAGTGAGGCTGAGAGACTTCAGAGAAGTGTGACTGGCCCAAGGTCACCCAGCAGCTGCATGTGGAGGAGCGGAGACGCGAACCCGGTTCCCCAGATTATGTGACTACCGCTCTTAACCACTACAACACACTGGAGCCTCCCCCCCCAAAAAAAATCTCCCTCTTTTTCCTTCCTTGCAAAGAATCTCCCTCCCTCCCAGCTTTTCAAATGCAGGAGGATGTGATAAAAGGAGAAGGAAGTGAGGCTTTCCCCCCCCTCCCCCCCAAGTCCTCTATAATAATTTAATCGCTGCCTTTAACCCTTGAAGAGCCAGTATCTCTCCCACCCCCACCCAAACTGTATGGTGCTAAGGATGTTGCGGATTCGGGCTATGGCGACCCCACAAAGCACACACCCCTCCTTGCCAGAGTCCCTTGGAGTAATCTGAACAGACCTAAAAGCAACACGCGGCTAATAATGTATTACCAATGATTTGATCAAGCTGTCATATTTACACATCATAAACATCAACCTCTGATACATGCATAGTTATGCAAAAGTTGATAGGAAAGAAATAGTAATCAATCGTTATCAGGGAACACCACAATGGAGGCGAGATGCCTTTCAGGAGTCAAAATCCAGGATTATCGCAGTGATAGGTGCTCCAAACGTAGGAATGATTAATTTGAAGCGCTATAGAATGCAGCAGCAAGCAGGAGAAAGCAATTTTTCTAGGAAAGGTGAACTGTTTCAAGGATAATTCTTCATCAGCTGACAATGAAATTGAATACATAACATTAAATTGTAAAACAGACATTGAAATGACCAACCTGCATATCAATAAACACAAATAAATGAATGACAAATACATACCCAATAAATTGTCCTCTCGGGTAAAAATAATGACGATGGATCAGTTCTCACTAGCAAGTGCAGTAGACTGATACCGATAGCAGAACTCTATTGGAATTTAAAAGGCTATCCACAGGTGTAGCAGATCAAAGGCAATTTCAGGAAATTTAAAGATACAGTATACAAAATCTAACATAGCAAACACAAATAGAAGCCACGTGTAAAAATCCTTAAATAAAGCAGTTGAAATCTGATTCCGTATTCAAACCTCCTGGGTGGAGGCACTCAGAACAGGAATGGGACACTCAAATCAGAAGCGTAACAATCAAAATGGAGCATTTTCGGCTTCCAAAAAAAGTTCACAAACCAGAACATTTACTTCTGGGTTTGGAGTTTGAATTCCAAGTTGTTTGAGTACTAATGCGTTTGAGAACCAAGGTACCACTGTACCTTTACTCCTCTGTTACATTGTTTCCTGTGAGTGCCTTCTGTTTCCCATTTTTGTTTACCTTTAGTAAACAAGTTGGTAGTTGAAAGGGTGCAACCCTAGTAAAAAATTGTTATCCTACTTGTTTCCTGAGTGTATATTTGGTAGCTTCTATTGTCTATGCAATAAAATTTGCTTGAAACACAAGATTACTGTGCTGATCTTGACATTAAGCACGAGGATGTGAGAATATTTACTCGTAACTTCCTTTTTTAAAAAAAAATTCCTTTATTATAAAGAAGCCTTGAAATGCATACAATACAAACATTATATTTTGCAAATAATCATGTAAATTACAAAAGAGAAAGAAGAAAAGAAAGAAAACATAAAAAATAGAAAAAGAAAAAGAAGTAGAAATTAATTTCATTTAAAATAAGGAATAACAAAAATGATGAACCTTCCGACTATACCCGTTGTACTATTTTACAATTAAACTTTTTTAAAAACACAGTTTCCTAAAATTATTTACTCATAACTTCCAGGACACGTTTAATAATAATAATAATTATAATAATAATAAAGCTGAGGACTGACATCAGGGTCAAAATAGGTCACCATGGGGATCTCTTTTCATATCAAATTCTATATCAATTCACTGCCCTGAGGCCCCCAGAACTGCCCTCAGAACCCCGGGTATAGGGAGGTATATAAATTCATTAAATAAATCAATAAATAAAATTATGTCAACTGTCCCAGTGCCGTGATCTATAGAAATAAACCACAGTAAAAAGTTCATCATGGCACCCATCTTTACAGCATCTCCCTCCCAGACAGAAGCAAAACTCACACCGTTGCTTGAATTGCATCTTGGCTCATTTAAAAAAAAAAATAGTTTAGCCTTCCAAGGCCATTGCAGAAGCGTCTTTAGCCAGCTCTTCCTACAGCAAGCAAACAACAACCAGAAGGAGCCAGGAGAAGTAAGGTCAGGTGTTGTGTTGGTCATGCATGGCAACCGTGGGGCGATCTCAGTACATCACAGGAGCAACCTGGTTTCGGACACAAAGCAGTGTTAGGGAACATTCGGCACAGAAACATGTGTTTATACCTTTACGGAGTTTCTGGGATTAATTGGCTGCAGGTGACCATTGCTATAAAGGAAAAAGCTGAGTTTTGTAGCCTGCCAGCAGGAATAACACCCACCAGAGTTTGTGTTTATTTGCTTAGTAATAAAGTCTTTGTTTTAGTTTGGGTTTTTACACCTATGTCTCCTGGAGTCACTCTGTCCTCTGCCACCAGCTGGAAATCCCCCTCCAACAGGTTATGGGCCCAGTCCCCAGTCCTGAGTGGGCAGAGACAGAGCGTGAAAAGAACCCAGAGACTGGAAGCAACTCAGCGTTTCTCAAGCAGCTGGCTGTGTGAAGGCATCGGCAGGGAGTGTCTGTTTGAGACCAGGAGCCGAACATTTCTTCAAGCCACGTGTGAGTAAGGACTGAGTGGAAAGCTGAAAGCTGGGTGGAGCCATGGCTGGACTTGGAGCAGGAGCTCAAGGGGGAGCTTCCTATTTTCCAGTAGAGAAACTGGGAGAGTCCAATTATATGTCATGGAGTTTACAAATGCAGGCGTTTTTAAAGAACAATGTTGGACTGTTATTGTTAACCCTCCTGCAAAAGAGGAGGATGAAGAAGTAGATGAAGCAGACCAAAGGCTGGAGGACAAAGCCTATGCCAATTTAATTTTGAGTTTAGAGAAGTCTCAGTTATCTCATGTGCGAGACCTTGAAACAGCAAGTGAGATTTGGCAAGCACTGAGAGCCATACATATTAGAGACACTGCTGGCAGCAAAATTACTCTAATGAGAGCTCTGTACCGAGCCAGACTAAGTGAGGGTGAATGTGTTTCATCACACCTTCAAAGAATGCGTGATTTATGTTCACAGTTAAATGAACTTGGGGAACATTTTTCTGAACAGAGAAAGGTTTATATTGTGCTGTCTTCACTTCCTGAGTCATGGGACAATTTAGTGATGACTCTGGAGGCAATCCCAGAAAGCCAATTAACAATGCATTTCTTAACTGGGCGTTTGCTTGATGAGGAGGAAGGACGCCATGAGAGGAAGGCCACAACCCCTCACCGTAACTCCAGAAATGGGAGGCAGTCCAGTAAAAGATATGCAACAGATGAGCGGCAACCTAAAGAGGCTGTTGACCACAGAGAGGAAGCAGCTTTCACAGTCAGAAGATGCTATCGTTGTGGGTCAACCAAGCATTTAGTACGTCAGTGCACTGTGTCTGTGGGAGAAAACACAAGAAAAGGGCGGCCTGCGTTTGCTGGGAAGCGAGGAGACAGGAAGAGTCGAGTCCAGTATGTTTCTGCAGCAGTTCGAGGCACCAGTCACGACGTTGGACAAGACTGGATTTTAGACTCAGCAGCGACAAACATCTTTGTTAAGTCTGCACAAACCCTTGTAGAAAAGCAGCCTTGTAAATCTGTAAATGTAGTACTAGCTGACGGAACAGTGCATGAGTCAGCTGGAAAGGGTAGTGTGAATATCAACTGTTTAAATACCAAGTTTACCAATGTTTTATGTGTACCAAGTTTAGAAAATAATTTGCTTTCAGTTACAAGTCTTGTTAAGCAGGGATTTAAAGTAACCTTCTCTGGTTCAGGCTGTAAAATAGAGAAAGCTGGAAAAGTGGTTACAGCGTCACTACAAAATGGTTTGTTTGTTTTGAAAGACCAGGTAGTAAGTGAGTCTGGGGCATGTGTTAAAGCCTGTAATAGAGCCTTGCATGATGAGTGCCAGCATCTGTGGCATCGTCGTTTGGGGCATGCCAATTTCCGCAGTATTGCAAAAATGCCAGAATTAAGCAAGGGAATAAAAATGAAAAAATGCTCAGTTTTTCTAGACTGCAATACCTGCAAGGAGTCTAAAAGTAAGCGAGGGTCTTATCCTGAAAGTACTAGAATTAGCAAGAGGCCATTTGCTTTAGTACATTCAGACCTTTGTGGGCCATTTGCAGAGTCTGAAGGAGGAGCAAAGTTTTTTTTGGTTCTTGTGGATGATTATAGCAGGTATACTTGGGTATACTTGTTAAAACACAAAAGTGAAACTGGTCAACTGATTAAGAACTGGGTCAACTATATAGAAAGGCAGTTTCCCTACAAAGTTACCCAGTTGCAGAGTGATCGTGGAGGCGAGTTCATGTCTGAAGCCCTCCAGGTCTGGTTGAAAAAGCGTGGCATTAGTCACCGTAAATCATGTCCTTTTTCGCCTGAAGAAAATTCAGTTGCAGAACCCAAGATAAGGTCTTTGCAAACAATGCTAGATTCTATGCTATGTGATTCTGGCTTATCCAGGAAGTATTGGGGGGGAAGGAATTCTGTGTGCTAACTACGTACAGAACAGATTGTTTCATTCTACCATAAACAATACCCCTCATTTTTTGCTTTATGGAAAAAAACCCTTTTTAGACCATGTTAAAACTTTTGGTTGCTGGGCTTGGGTTCACATCCCAAAAGGACAGAGGAGGAAAGGAGAACCCAAGGCAAGGAAACTTAGGTTTGTTGGCTATCAAACTTGGTCAAAGGGGTATCGTTTTGCACTAGGGCATGGCAGAGTTGTGATATCAAGACATGCAGAGTTTTGTGAGCAAGATGGTTGGGCTCGTTTACATGGAAATTCAGAAGTTGTTTTATCTTCTGATGATACAGGTAAATTTGTGAAATCTGAGGAAGAAAAGCCACAAATTAAAGAAAGTTCTGAAAGTAATAGTGGTGAGGATTCAGAGGATAAGGATCCCAGTACACAATCTCCTAAAGCTGAACCAATTTCTCCTGAGCAAGATGAATCAGAAGGGGAAGATAGTTCAGAGGGGGAAAGTGTTCAAGTTAGAAGATCACAAAGAAGCAATAAGGGGGTACCTCCAGAAAGGTTTACTATACAAGAAGTTAAAACTGTTGATGTGAAGAAAGAACCTCGTGATTATGAGGAGGTTTTAAGGTTACCACACCAGGAAATAGTAAGGTGGAAAAATGCAGTGAAAGCAGAAATGAAATCTTTAGCAGAACACAATGTCTTTACCATTGAGCCATTGCCAGAAGGAATAAAGGCAGTGGGCTGTAGATGGGTGTATAAAATAAAACACTTGGCAGATGGTGGTGTTAAGTATAAAGCCAGGCTGGTAGCACGAGGCTTTACTCAAAGAAAAGGTGAAAGCTTTGATGAAACCTTTTCTCCTACTGCAAGGAGTGAAAGTGTACGCTTATTGCTAGACGCTCCTTCAGGTGTACAGGGCCGAGTCTGTTTAGGGCTTTAAAGGTCAGCACCAACACTGGCTCGGAGTTGTGCTCGTAAACATACTCTGAACCAATGTAGATCCTTTAAGACTGGTGTTATATGGTCCCGGCAACTGCTCCTAGTCACCAGTTGAGCTGCTGTTTCTGGATTAATTGTAGTTGCCAAGTCACCTTCAAAAGCAGCCCCACCTAGAGCACATTGTAGCAATCCAAGCGGCCCTGCAGCCTTCCTCGTTTTCTTGCCAGGGGAGCTTCCTCACCCCCCAACATCTCCCCATGTCCCCATCTCCATTCCCTGGGACTCACCAGATCTCTCTGAAGGTCCTGGGAGAGAACAGTCAGAGGTGGTGGGAGACAGCCTGACCAGGTCAACCGTCCATCTTCCTCCTTCCATCCTCACTAGGTTTGCACAATAACAATAACAATAACAATAACAATAACAATAACAATAACATAAATAAATAAATAAATAAATAAATAAATAAATAAATAAATCTTTATATCCCGCCCCTTCCTGGTTCAGAACATCGGGCTCAGGGCAGCTAAGAACAAATTTAAAACACTTAATTGATGCAACAAAAAACAGCATAAAATACAGTATAACACATGAATAACAATAAATTCAGAATTCAAAAATCAAATTAGGGGGAAATCCATCCAATAAACATTAGATGATCACCAGGGCTAGCTGGCTAAATTAGTCCTATTTGGGCCAGCGAGGAGACCAGGGGAGAATTAGCTGTGGGATCCCAGAGCAGGTAATCTTCATAAAAAGGGAAGGTGGAGGGAAGGAAGGGGAATAAAAGATCAGGCTAAGTTGAAATTGAAAGCCAGGTGGAATAGCTCTGTCTTACAGGCCCCGCGGAAGGAAGTTAAATCCTGCAGGGCCCTGGTCTCATAGCAGAGAGCATTCCACCAGGTCGGAGCCATCACTGAGAAGGCCCTGGCCCTGAGGGAGGATAATCTGACTTCCTTAGGGCCCGGGACCTCTAAACTATGATTACTGATGGACCTTAAGGTCTTCTGCGGAGCATACCAGGAGAGGCATACCAGGAGAATCAGACTCTTTCATCCTTCCTGAGGAGCTCAGAAGGCAAAACAAGCGGCATTTTCCCGAGACGGAAAAAGAAGCATAGGAAGTCTCAGCAGCCCTGCAGGGAATTCTCCTGCCCTAGATATTCTCCTGCCGCTGGACATCCCCTCTGCAACAATCCCCAACAGTTTTTAAACATGTTTTTGTGATTCCAAATTAATCTGTCTGCTTCCTCTATCTTTCTTAAGGCCGGCATGGTACGCTCAGTAGTGACCTGAAAGTAGATCCCATTGAACTCAGCGGAGCTTACTTAGGAGTAAATCTGCAAAGGACTGCTGTGCATATTCTCCCTCTTCTGACACACAGAACCACATTGGTCCTCTTCCCCTCCATTCTTCCAGTCAAGACTTTCTTGCCTTTTCTCCCCCCTGTCTTTTCTGCTCACTTGGGGGGGGTTCCCTCTCCCCCCCCCCCCGCCCATCCATCCATTTCTCCTCCCCTCCAACCCCCTGTAACTCAGCCTCAGATGGTGCTGGAGGTTGGGAGCCCCAGCTCAGCTCATTTCTAGGATCACAGATCCAGCCTCTTTGAAACTGTTTTGCAGGACCCAGAAGTTTAAACAAGCTGCAGGTTCCTGGGAGGGAGGCAGTAGCAAAGGGAACCTGCAGGGATTTATCTTGCAACAGACTTTCTTTTCTTTTTTTTATATAAAATATTTATTAAAGTTTTACAAAATGAAAAAAGGAACAGAAAAATACAAATTAAAAAAAACAGTTCCATCTTTCCATTACATTCTTTCATTTACTTAATTTCCGGACCTCCTATAACCTCCCTTTTTGTATTCCAGTTTAATTTGTCAGTTCAGCAAATCCTTCCCCTCTTTGCTTATCCTAATCTTTAATCTTAAAATAATGTAACATTAGATTTTTGCTTATTAATAGTCCATTTTTTTCATACTCCTTATAGCATTATAGCTAAAAACCACATAACTTTCAATCCAACATCATTCTAACATTCATTAATTTTGCAATATTTCTGTAAATAGTCTTTAAATTTCTTCCAATCTTCTTCCACCGACTCTTCTCCCTGGTCTCGGATTCTGCCGGTCATTTCTGCCAATTCCATATAGTCCATCACCTTCATCTGCCATTCTTCCAGGGTGGGTAGGTCTTGTGTCTTCCAATACTTTGCGATAAGTATTCTTGCTGCTGTTCTGGCATACATAAAAAAAGTTCTGTCCTTCTTTAGCACCTGTTGGCCGACTATGCCCAGAAGAAAGGCCTCTGGTTTCTTCAAGAAGGTATATTTAAATACCTTTTTCAATTCATTATATATCATCTCCCAGAAAACCTTAATCCTTGGGCACGTCCACCAAAGGTGAAAGAATGTACCTTCTGTTTCTTTACATTTCCAACATTTATTATCGGGCAAGTGATAAATTTTTGCCTGCTTGACTGGGGTCATGTACCACCTGTATATCATTTTCATAATATTCTCTCTTAAGGCATTGCATGCCGTAAACTTCATACCTGTGGTCCATAACTGTTCCCAGTCAGCGAACATAATATTATGTCCAACATCTTGTGCCCACTTATCTTGCAACAGACTTTCCACTCCCCATCCCTCCATGCCCCCATCTCCATTCCCTGCCACTCAGCAGATCTCTCTGAGGGTCCTGGAGGGGAACGGTCAGAGGTTGTGGGAGGCAGCCGGACCAGGTCAACCGTCCATCTTCCCCCTTCCATCCTCGCTAGGTTTGCAGGATCAGACTCTTCCATCCTTCCTGAGGAGCTCAGAAGATGCAGGTTCCTGGGAGGGAGATAGAAGCAAAGGCAGCCTCAGAGGCCCTGCAGGCATTTTCCCACCCAACATATTTTCCTGGTGAAAGATAGGCCTGCCTAGGTGTGGGCATCCACTTGCAGTTTCCTTGGTAAAAGAGGGGCCCCTTCCTCCTGGACCCCACCATGTGAGGAAAGTGGAGTCATGCCTGAAAGAGGATCTTCAGCTGCTGCTCCAGAGAAGCGGACACGGAGCAATGGATCCAAACTACAAGAAAGAAGATTCCACCTAAACATTAGGAAGAACTTCCTGACAGTAAGAGCTGTTCAACAGTGGAATTTGCTGCCAAGGAGTGTGGTGGAGTCTCCTTCTTTGGAGGTCTTTAAGCAGAGGCTTGACAACCATATGTCAGGAGTGCTCTGATGGTGTTTCCTGCTTGGCAGGGGGTTGGACTCGATGGCCCTTGTGGTCTCTTCCAACTCTATGATTCTATGATTCTACCCACCATCATTAAAAACATTCCTTTTTTGGCTTCCTTCTTTCTCTGCCAGCCTGGAGCTGTGACAGGGCTGCCTCCCTCCATTCCACCTCCTCCCCCAACCCCACTTTAGGGGAAGGGGCTGTAGCTCAAGAGCGGAGCATCTCCTAAGCAGGCAGAAAGTCCCCGATCCAAGACCCCCCCCCCCTTTGGTCTAATCCTGCCCTCTCTACTCGACCCCTTTCTTTCCAAAACATCCATGCCTCCGTCCTCCTCTCCCCATAGCCATCCTGCCCCCTTTCCTTTTAGGGGGGGGTTCCTACCCCACCCTACAACTCACTCCCTCCCCCGCCTCGCCTTCTTGCCTTGCTCTCCTCCTGGGGTGCCCCTGCACCCCTCGAGGTCCTTTGTTCTCCCCACAGCTCTTTGGGGGCTCAATTGTGGGGTGCAACCCCATGCATGCTCCTCCCCCGGAGGGCTTCTCTCCTACAAAGCAGCTGCTCTGGCACAGGAGCCCCCTCCCCCCCCCCAAAAAAAATATATCCCTCTTTCTTCCTACCTTGCAAAAGGCACAGTCTTCCGCGCTGCAGAATCTCCTCCCTCGCATGGAGGACATTCATGCTGGGGACATTGCAGATTCTGCTTCTTTGTACCCCATAAAGTAGGGTTGCTAGCTTTCTTCTGGCGAAATACAGGGCGGTTGGGGGTGATTCCTCCCACCCCCCAATTTGTTGCTGAACCGACTTCTGAAGCAATCCATAATAGTGCCACTGTATTCTGCTCTGGTCAGACCTCACCTGGAGTACTGTGTCCAGTTCTGGGCACCACAGTTCAAGAAGGACACTGACAAACTGGAACGTGTCCAGAGGAGGGCAACCAAAATGGTCAAAAGCCTGGAAACGATGCCTTATGAGGAACGGCTAAGGGAGCTGGGCATGTTTAGCCTGGAGAAGAGGAGGTTAAGGGGTGATATGATAGCCATGTTCAAATATATAAAAGGATGTCACATAGAGGAGGGAGAAAGGTTGTTTTCTGCTGCTCCAGAGAAGCGGACACGGAGCAATGGATCCAAACTGCAGGAAAGAAGATTCCACCTAAACATTAGGAAGAACTTCCTGACAGTAAGAGCTGTTCGACAGTGGAATTTGCTGCCAAGGAGTGTGGTGGAGTCTCCTTCTTTGGAGGTCTTTAAGCAAAGGCTTGACAACCATATGTCAGGAGTGCTCTGATGGTGTTTCCTGCTTGGCAGGGGGTTGGACTCGATGGCCCTTGTGGTCTCTTCCAACTCTATGATTTTATGATTACAATCTGTCGCAGCCCAACATGATGCCCCATCTTGCATTTCTCTCTCTCATCAACATTCCAACCATTTCCTCCTTCGCCTCTCCAACAATTTCATTTGTTCAACAGAACTTTCCCTCCGGTTGACAGAAGCGATTCCTTGGATCCCACCTTGAAGTGTAGAATGACTTTCCCCAGTCTTCAGGTTAAATATGCTATAAAGGCTGTCAATTTAGGGTGCTTCCTAACAAAGTTGGATTTTTGGAAGTTTTATTTATGGCTGAGTAATACATGCACTTTATTGGTAACTGTTGGGCTGATTATATTTATTTTCTCATCTAATCTTGTTTTCAGTTTATAAATAGGTTCTTAAATAGTATTCTTACAATTCATTCTGTTCTATTCTAAACAATAGCTCAGCTCTTGCGGAGTTCCTAGCACATGTATGCTTTTATTTAAAAGAAATGTTTCCATTTTATTTACTGCTTTCCAATCCAGCTCAGCCCCTGGCCTCTCAAGATCTTCCCTCCAAAACTTCGGAGGGGCTCCTCTCCGCTCACACTGGTTGCCCCCCATGGCTTTTCTTTTTTTTATATATAAAATTTTTATTGATTTTCCAACATATATTATAACACATTACAAATAACAATACAAAGACAAACAAACATATAAACATGTATAATTTCATAACCTTTTTTCCTTATGCCCAATTTCGACGACTTCCCCATGCCTCCCTTTTCTGCATCCCTGTTTTAAACTTTTTCAGCAACCCCTGATCTCAATTACTTATAATTCACTTTCTTTAACCTTTTTCTCTTACCCAGTCATTTATCGCTGCAAATCTGCTTTACCTTACCCATGACATTTTAACACTCAATAATTTTACAACAGTTCTTAAGATAAAGTTTAAATTTCTTCCAATCTTTTTCCACCGTCTCTTTCCCTTGGTCACGGATTCTGCCCGTCATCTCAGCCAGTCCCATATAGTCAATCACCTTCGGCCCCCCATGGCTTTTCTCACCTCTGCAGGTTTGCCAGCTATGCCCCCTTCGGGACAGAGGTGACTTGGCAACTGAACTCCAGGCTCTGGCAAGTTCCAGGCCGAATAATTGCAATGTCTTCTACAGTGGTACCTCAGGTTAAGTACTTAATTCGTTCCAGAGGTCCGTTCTTAACCTGAAACTGTTCTTAACCTGAAGCACCACTTTAGCTAATGCGGCCTCCCGCTGCTGCTGCTGCTGCGCCACCGGACCACAATTTCTGTTCTCATCCTGAAGCAAAGTTCTTAACCCGAGGTACTATTTCTGGGTTAGCAGAGTCTGTAACCTGAAGCGTATGAGTAAATAGTGAATGTCATATCCTTGAGACCACAAGCCATTCCTTCAGATACACTTTCCTCCCCTCCTTCCTCTCTCCCCATATACACACACAGGTACACAGGGATTGTTTATTGTGAATTTATTCCTTAAACTATTAACGTCCATAGTATCTGCATTTTTGTACTTTTTATCATTCTGTATATAAATATTCAACATTGAATAAACAACTACAGTGGTACCTTGGGTTAAGAACTTAATTTGTTCTGGAGGTCCATTCTTAACCTGAAACTGTTCTTAACCTGAGGTACCACTTTAGCTAATGGGGCCTCCTGCTGCCGCCGCCACACGATTTCTGTTCTCATCCTGAAGCTAAGTTCTTAACCTGAGGTACTATTTCTGACTTAGCAGAGTCTGTAACCTGAAGCGTCTGTAACCTGAGGTACCACTGTATTTTTTTAAAAGGCAGTTTTCTTCACTTTCTTCCTAAAATGGAGCTGTTTACTGCTTTAATTCTGCCCTGTTCCAAAAGTTTCCATTAGAGCTTTCAGGAAAGCTATGAAGAATTTGCATGACTAGAAGTGCGTTAAGATTTTCAAAATGAAAACACTTAGGGGAACTCAATTTCCCCCTTCCCTTTTTAAAAAAAGATAATCCAATATGGTTAAGAATATAGCTTTTTTACTTATTCTATAAAGATGGACAGAAGCTGATGGTGTTAATCTGAATTAGTTCGCCTGCTTGTAACTAACAATATGTTGGAATGTTGCTTCAAGGCGTTGCTTCCTCCTCCAGGGGTTTATAAGCGAGGAATTTTATTATTTCTGAGTATGCATGTGTTTTTGTGCATGTGCATTTATAGGTATACCTGATTATATTCCACCTTTCCAGAAAAAGGTAACTACAACAGCACACATGTAACAAAATGTATTACTCTGACCCCCATGATAATGCTCAAATATAATGCTTTAATTCATCTAGAAGTTACAAGGAAAAGGTGGGACATACCTGGAGGAAAGAAGGGAAATGCCTCGTTACCAACTACAATCAAATTACCCAACTGCTACAAAACAAAAGCAATGAATCCTGGTCCGCTTTCAATAACTGTTTTGCAGGATCAACCCAAGGTCCATGGAAGGCACCATCTTGTACCCAAGAGCACCAGCCAGAAACCTGCAGGAGTTCAGAAGCAGTACATGATGCCCAGGCCTGTCCCTGCCTTTCCACATAACATGCTTCCTTAGATAAGAGTGTGACCATATTAGGCCATCCTTTGGTCTGTTTTCAAAGATGAGATGAGCAAGAGTGGTGGAGACTGCCACTCCAATAGGCTTCAGAGAGGGTGAAGAGGAAGGGAGTATGGACCTAGATTTGTGGTAGTTTGAGATGGGACACACCGCAGAAGGAAGGAAGGAGCTGGGAAATAGTGGATCAACAGGAACAAGATAGCAGGTGCTCCAGCCCTGAACAGAGACAGGAGCCTGTTGCGTTAGAAATATCACAGCAGCCAAGCGACACGATGTCTCTAGTATACTGGAGTCCCCTCCTTCCCCTACAACCAGGCGTGCCCTTCATCTCACAGAGCAGAAAGCCAAACACACACAGAGAGATTCCATTAGTGGCCCCCGTAGACAACAGGAAGGGACTCAAGGCCAGGAAGTAGCTGCTGGGGGCAGGAACACACACTCTAGGCAACAGCTCAGGTTTTTGAGGACGTACATTCCATGTTTCTGTGTGTTTTTGTTGATTTAAATGAAAGAAGCGAAAGAAGCTCACAGCACCACTGATTTCACCAGGCAAGCCAGCCAGCCCTGTGGTTGACGGCACCTTCGTGACAGCAGGTGTACGATTTCTCCCATGTGAAATCTTGTATGAATTCCATGAAGTTTAGCAACAGCGGTACTCTAATTAAAATGCTTTCCGCATTACAAGCACCTAAATATTTCTTTCCTCTTGATTCGCTTATGCAAAATGAGTTGTGAAATCTGACCAAATCTTTTCCCACATTCCTAGCACATATATGGTTTATCCCATGTGAGTTCTTTTATGAGAAGTAAGCGTAGATCCATGTGCAAATCTCTTTCCACACTCCAAACATTTATATGGTTTCTCCCCTGTGTGAATTCTTTGGTGCGATGTAAGGCTTGTGCTGTGACTGAAGTTCTTTCCACACTCAAAACAGGTATATGGTTTCACCCCTGTGTGAATTCTTTGATGATATTTAAGGCTTGAGCTTTGAGTGAAGCTCTTTCCACACTCAAAACATGCATACGGTTTTTCACCTCTGTGAATTTTTTGATGTATGTGAAGGCTTGTAACCTGGCTGAAGCTCTTTCCACACTCAAAGCACTTATATGGCTTCTCCCCTGTATGGATTCTGCGATGGCTAACGAGGTATGTGCAGTTACTAAAGCTCTTTCCACATGTCACACATTTATATGGTTTTTCCCCTGTATGGATTCGCTCATGCACAGTAAGGTGTGAACTCTGACTGAAGCTCTTCCCACACTCAAAGCATTTATATGGCTTCTCACCAGTGTGAGTTCTCTTATGAGAACTAAGGTGTGAACTCTGGCTGAAGCTCTTTCCACATTCCAAGCATTTATATGGTTTCTCCCCTGTGTGGGTTCTCTTATGTGAAGTAAGGCTACATTCATGGGCAAAGCTCCTTCCGCACTCCGTACATTTATAAGATTTCTCTCCTGTGTGAATTCTTTGGTGCGATATAAGACTTGAGCTGTGAGCGAAGCTCATTCCGCACTCCAAACATTTATACGGCTTCTCCCCTGTGTGGGTTTTTTGATGCGATGCAAGGCTTGAGCTGTGACGGAAGGTCTTTCCACAGTCCAAACAGGTATGCGGTTTCTCCCCTGTGTGAAGTTTTTGATGTTCTGTAAGGTTTCTCCTGCAACTGAAGCTCTTTCCACACTCAGAGCACCTATGTGGTTTCTCCCTGCTGTGGACTTTCTGGTGTATTTTAAGGTTTAAGTGGCGCTTGAAACTCTTTCCACATTCTAGGCATTTGTATGATTCCTGTCCTGCGTGAACTCTTTCATGTGATTTTAGGCCAGAGCTGTCACTGAAATTCTTTCCACACACCAAACATTTACACGGTTTCTCCTCTGTGTGGATTCTGCAGTGTGAATTGAACTTAGATTTACTTTGGAATGTCTTGCCCCTTAAGGGTCTCTCATTTGTTCTCTTGCCCTTCTGATGTTTTTTCTGGACTGGGATTCTATGGCCGTTATCAGTCTGCATAAGAAGACCATCATTCCTCCCAATCTCGTCTTGGTTTTTCTCTTGTGGTCTTGTTTCTTGTTGATCTTGAAAGGTCTTTCCTTTGACTTCATTCTTGGTTCTTTCTGATGAGACCCAAGAAAGATGACTCTCGTCTTGATTACCTGCTAAAGTTAAGGGAAGATCATAATCAAAAATGTAATCCAAATCACAAACCTAGTGAGACTTTTTGTAACATCTGATGGTGATTTTATTATTTATACCCCATCCATATGTTTGGGTTTCCCCAGCCATGCTGGGCAGCTTAAGAGCATATATAAAACATGGTAAAACATCAAACATTAAAAACTGCCCAATACAGGGCTGCCTTCAGATTGTTGAATGGTCACTTTAAAATGTGAAGGTTCGTTATTATTTCACAAGTTGTGTATGTCTTTAAGAGCCAGGGCCAAGGCAGATAACGAGACCCAATCTTGCAGCTGTAAAACATAGCAGGTGCTGCTGAGTTGTGTTAATCAAGCTGTGTCAGCACTTGGGTATAGTATATAAGGAGCAGCACCTAGCTCTCCCATTACTGGTTTGTTGTTGATGTATTTAATGTATAAGGCGTTTTTGTTATTAAAACCTTGTTTAAGTTATTTCTGAGTCCTTTTTAATGCATGGTCTCCCCAGCAAGCTCTCTGCAGCGCTACTAAACTGCAAATAGCCAACACAGATGTCTTCTAAAAGTTACGTAGTCAGCCGAAGGGAGGGCGTTCCACAGGGAGGGCACCACCACTGAGAAGAAAAAGCTGATGGAAACGTTCCTTCAGGTCTACAGGGCTGCCACCATTTAGGGCTTTAAAGGTCAGCACCAACACTTTGAATTGTGCTCGGAAATGTACTGAGAGCCACACAGCCAGCACTTCCGGTTTGGCTCACCATGGCAGAGGCTGAAAATAACATTGCAGCTGTGTTGCATGAGATGGGGGTAATCGTCCTCCCAATCCCAACACCAGCCCCCAATCCGGAAAGGAATGAGGGGGCTGGGGGCGCTGGGGGATGGCAACTCTTTGGCAACTCTCCAAAGTCGCTGCCATGAGCAAACAGATTACTGTTCTTGAAGATGAGAAATTGGATTTAATTAACGGGCATACTCGGAGTGAGGAGGGATAAGTTACTCTGCTAATTGATTCAGTCACTGAGGAGCTAAAAAGATTCGAGTTGAAGAGGGATTATCATCATGACGGAGCTGGAATGTCGGAACGAAAGTGGGGAGTGAGCCTTCTTTGTTTCTCTTGATATATTCTGTATTTGCTATTTTACCTGGCAAAATTCTCCCCACCCCCCAGAAAGGACTGACTCTGCCAATGGACTATGTAAGCAAGAGAGATTGAAGTGCACTATAATATTTGAGACTTATTTTGACTTTCGTGTATCTGAAGAAGTGTGCATGCACACAAAATAACAAACTTAGTTGGTCTCTAAGGTGCTACTAAAAGAATTTGTTTTGTTTTGTTGTTTTGATATGTTTTGTTTGTTTTGACAGGAACATATTGTTTGATTTAACTCATTTGCCGTATGAACAATAAAAAATGAATGAAGGAATAACACCGGACTGATTTATGGGAAACACCTGGACTAACTTGGAAGCAGAACAAATTTGAGATGATAGCCACCCTCCGAACTCAGAGTACGGGAAGCTAAATAAAAAAAGACATAATTTGACACAACATTCGGATTGTTTGATCATATAATAATTTGGAATGTCTTTAATGTGATTTTTATTGGATCGTTTGCTTGGAAAACTTAATAAATATAATTTACACAAAAAAGGAGATGTACTGGGAGCCAGTGAAAATCCTTTAGGACCAGTGTGATATGGTCCTGGCAGCCGCTCTCAGTCACCAGTCTAGCTGCCCCATTCTAGATAAATTGGAGTTTCTGAGTCACCTTCAAAGGTAGCCCCACACAGAGCGCATTGTAGGAGTCCAAACAGGAGACAACTAGAGCATGCACCACTCTGAAGACAGTTTATGGGCAGGGAGGGTCTCAGCCTGCATACCAGATGGAACTGGTTGACAGCTGCCCTGGACACAGAATTGACCTGCGCCTCCATGGACAGCTGTGAGTCCAAAATGTCTCCCAGGCTGTGCACCTGCTCCTTCAAGGGCACAGATACCCTGTTCAGGACCAGAGAGTCACCACAACCACCTGCCCCCTGTCTCCCAATAGCAGTACTTCTGTCTTGTCAGGATTCAACCTCATTCCGTTAGCCGCCATCAGCTGACATGGTTTGAGGAAAATGGCTTCGTGGGCTAGAGAGGGACTGCTGCCATGACCCACAAGTCTCTCACTGCTGACCTGGAAGCTTGGCTGCTGCAAACTGGGGGGAAATCTGTCTCCATTCTGAGATGAAGCCCATTCAGTCCCTCATCTGGCAATTGCTGCAGCTACCACCTAGTGTGGAAAGGTTCAGGACCCAACACAACATTATATTCTGAAAAAGAATTTTCTTCACACCACCATTCATTGGCATAGCCCAGGAGGGGTGGGGGGCAGCCCCCAGATGTTTTACTTGAACATTAGAAATACTTAAGTAACTAGCCAATCACGACAGTTCTGCCCCCCTAACAAAAGGCCTGCCCCCCCCACCAAAAATCTTGCTCCCATGCCACCACTGAAAAACATTCCTTTGCTTTTCTACCTTTTATCTCGCACAGCCCAGAGCTCTGGCCCTGCAGCCTTCCTCGTTTTCTTGCCAAGGGGGCTTCCTCACCCCCAACATCTCCCCAGGTCCACCTTCTCCATTCCCTGGGACTCACCAGATCTCTCTGAGGGTCCTGGGAGAGAACAGTCAGAGGTGGTGGGAGACAGCCTGACCAGGTCAACCGTCCATCTTCCCCCTTCCATCCTCACTAGGTCTGCAGGAGAATAATAATAATAAATAATAATAATAATAATAATAATTTTTGTATCCTGCCCTCTCCAGCCGAGGCAGGGCCCAGAGTGGCTAGCATCATAAAAACAACACAATATGCATAAAAACAGACATCAATTAATTAAAATACATCTTAAAATTAATTCAGACAAGTTAATATCTAAGCAGTTGGCAATTATCAGGTTGGAATTGAGCGTGGTTAATACTTGCCAGGACCAACTGTTTCCACTGATCATACAAGGTCATGTGATCAGGTTGGGGGCCTCCTTCGGGCTTGTTTTATACAAAGGAAAGTAAGTCAAACAGCAACCTGCCCAAAGGCCTGGCGGAACAGCTCCGTCTTGCAGGCCCTGCAGAAAGATGTCCAATCCCGCCGGGCCCTGGTCTCTTGTGGGAGAGTGGTCCACCAGAAGCCTAAACAAGCTGCAGGTTCCTTGGGAGGGAGGGAAGGAGGGAGGGAGGGAGGGAGGAGTAAAAGGAGCCTCAGAGAAGCTGCAGGGATTCCTCTGCCCTAGATATTCTCCTGCCCCTGCAGAAGCCCAAATGGGGTATATACATAAAATTTATATCCCCCAATCTAGTTGGCTTCTCACAGGCACTCTGTGCGGCTAACAGCTTATAGGAAAACACAACAAAACATCAAACATAAAAAACAGAATATCCTATACAGGCAACAAACCAACCAACAACAATAACAATAACAGCAGCAGTAATGAATGGTTTACAGTTATACCCAAATTAAAAGAACCACTTGTCGAGTTCAAGCCAGCAGAGCCAGCGAAGCTCCGAGGAATTTGGCCACCCTCCAGGTGCCCGGCTTGAATCCTTCTTGACCTCCCCTGCCAGCGACTCCCGGCAGGATCAAGGGAGGTCTCCAATCGGCGATTCTTCTCAACGTGAAGAAGAACACACCACTCCTCCCCCTCCCATAGCCAGGGGGGGAAAGAGACAGACAGAAATATATCTACATACTTTTATTCCTGTCTTTCCAGCAGTACAGAGAAAACATGTCTGTACCCTCACATCCCCAGCTGCAGAGAGAGAATAAACTCCACCCATGTACTTCCAGTACAGGGTCATGTGCCACTCTGAGCTAACATCCGGTGCTCAGTGCACTGAATAGACTGTGCCTGGTTCCCACGGCATAGTCCCATAACATCCACATCCTGTTTACCATTCCAGCCACCTGGAGCTCGCTTCTGCATTGCTCCTTTTTCGTAACATCCTCCCCCAAAAGAATCAATGCGTGCTGCGGCAAGCAAAGCGTGATCCAGAGAAGAAAACAAACAGTTGTTATACACATAACACTCCCCTGTTGTTTCAGTTCCACCCTTGGAACTCCCCGCCACTGGTTTCCCCAGTGTACCTCTCTGGTTCTCTGGCTTCCAAGGAATGAGTGCATCTGCATTACCTTGGCTAGCGACTCTCTGTGGTGTCTTTGTCTCTGACTTAGACACAGCTCCAACCTGTCCTCGGTTGTGTACAACAGCAACACATGCAACAGCTAAGTTAGCAAACTCTTTTGAGTACCTCTTGGGTGGTTGACCCTTTGTAACTCTCTCAGACCTACGTATGAGGTGCTGATCCTCTCTGCTCACTGGTCCAGTCTCAGGACTCTTTGGAGAACCAGTTCCAATGGTAAACAGTGGTTCATCCTTCACCTGTGAAGGCCTATCCATTGTGTGAGATTTCCTCTCAATGACTGTGACAACTGAGCTCTCCGAGCTATCACTGTCACTCTCAGTACCACTGTACTCAGTAAAATCACCATCATCATCTGAATCGTCCTCAGTGGGAAATGTGTGTACTATCACTCTCTCCTGTTCAGGAGCACTCTCTAGAAATTTTGTGAGAATCACCTGACCAGATTCAGACTAAATTACTCTGTAGAGACCCTTTTCATACCCCACAAAAATGCCTCTGGCATTCTTTACTCCACCTGGAGCTTCTGTCCTCACATGAGACCCAAAAACCTTGAAATGGGCAACAGAAGGTTTTCTATGGAACAGTTTCTCAAAAGGAGAACTTCCCAATTCTTTTGAAACCTTTCTCATCATCGTATAATTATACGACATCAGCGACTCGGCCCAGAACTCATGTGGCAGATGTGAACTAAGCAATTGCGCATTCATCCCCTTTTGCAATTCTTTGTTCACCCGTACACAGACACCCCTGTTCCACGCTTCCTCTGAAACAGCAATTTTGTGTCTTATCCCTTTCTTCCGCAGGAACCTCTGGAAATCCTGTAAAAGAAAAATCTGCTTCTCATCTGTGAATAGACAATCAATGTTAGCATCATGCATACTTTTAACCTTGTCACAAAACTCCTGAAACCTCTCCAAGGCTTCCTGTGGCTTTCTCAACACATAAATCCAGACATAGTTAGAGAAATGATCCACACACACAAGATAAAATCTTGCATTGCCTCTAGATGGTTCTAGAGGACCAATGACATCAGCATACACCCGCTGAAATGCTCTGTTGACCCCGGTCTTCTTCTTGCTCACACCTGCAAGAGAAACTAGGTTAGACACAGATGAATTACATTCCATGTAACCACTTTTGTCAAAAGTCAACAAATATAATCCATCTTTCTCTCTGGCAGAAAGAAATAACTCTCCATCTTTGTAGATCTTGCAGCTCTTAGCATCATAGGACAGTCTCAGTCCTTTCTTTGCAGTCTGTGAAACACTCAGCAGATTGAACTTCAGTTCAGGAACCAAATAAACATTGTTTATAGTCAAGTTCAGACTCTTAAGATAGACAGTCCCTTTTCCGGTCGCTTCCAGCTCCTGACCGTTGGCCTGTTTCACAGCGAAGCTTTGCTTCTTAAACGTTGAAAAGAGTCCTCTGTGTGGGGACATATGAACCGCACATCCAGTGTCAATAATAAACGAGTTCCCAACATCTGGCGTGGTTCCTTTCGCCATCAAAGCCTTTGCAGGTTTCACCATAGGCTTGGTATGACCTTTGCCTGACGCCTCAGGCTTAGCTGAGCGGTCCTTCGCTCCTTTTGGCTGACGTGGCTTCTTACAGTTCCGCTGAAGATGCCCAGCCTGTCCACAATTGTAACACTGGACAACGTTCAAGGCTACAGCTTTCTCTCCAGTAGCTTCATCTGCGGGGGAATTAGAACTCCGTTCCTCCCTCCCCCTGTCCTTTTCTTCCAGTGCAGCATGCCGGCTGTGTTCACCCAGAACCACGGCACTCAGGGGAGGTGGACAAGGTAACGCTCCCCCCTTCCTGGCATCCATGCTGAATCCAAGTGTGTGCTCTCAATCTCAGGCCAGCTTTCACTTTCAAGCCAGTAAAATCCAAAAGTTCTCTTCTGGGCTGTTTACTGCTTCACTGGCAGGCAAACCTTCGGGCTGTTTTCAAAATCCTTGCACAGCTGCGCAGAATTCAAAACAATTCCACTTCCCAGGCTCTTTCCCAGCCATTCAGTAACTTTCCAAGTACTGGCCGTCGTTGCCTAGCAACCTGCTGGGGACGGGAATCTTATCTCACCACAAAAATTCCTGGTATGCAACCCTTCTTCCAGAGCTGTTTTTTTCAAACGTAGCTCTTTTATGTGAACCAGAGAATTAAACCTTTCTGCGTTCACTCTCTTTAGCCCGAAATGCAGCATACCTTTTGGGGCTCCGTTGCCTTGAAATACACTCCTCTCGGTGTCCAGCTGTCTGTTTCAGCTTCTGGCTGCAGGCAGACGCTTTCTTTATCTCCTTAGGTGCAGAGGATGGCAACGATTCATCAACCTCTCACCTCTCATGCAGATTCTCATAGATCAGAATCCATCGGCAATGCTACCAGATGTCGAATTCAAGCCAGCAGAGCCAGCGAAGCTCCGAGGAATTTGGCCACCCTCCAGGTGCCCGGCTTGAATCCTTCTTGACCTCCCCTGCCAGCGACTCCCGGCAGGATCAAGGGAGGTCTCCAATCGGCGATTCTTCTCAACGTGAAGAAGAACACACCACTCCTCCCCCTCCCATAGCCAGGGGGGGGGAAAGAGACAGACAGAAATATATCTACATACTTTTATTCCTGTCTTTCCAGCAGTACAGAGAAAACATGTCTGTACCCTCACATCCCCAGCTGCAGAGAGAGAATAAACTCCACCCATGTACTTCCAGTACAGGGTCATGTGCCACTCTGAGCTAACATCCGGCGCTCAGTGCACTGAATAGACTGTGCCTGGTTCCCACGGCATAGTCCCATAACATCCACATCCTGTTTACCATTCCAGCCACCTGGAGCTCGCTTCTGCATTGCTCCTTTTTCGTAACACCACTAACCCCAAATAAACATTTAAGCAACACCAACTTGACGAAAACAAAACAGGGGAACCAAAACGAGAACTGCTTAAAACATTATAAAACATTTTTGTCATTTGCCCCCAACCCAAGAGATGTTCCAGCAATGTCCCAGTGGCCTCCCAAGAGCCTCTTTTGGCTGTTCAAGGTGAGTCTGGGCTCCGCCCCCTAGGCCAGGTGGAAATGGGCCTTGCAGCAGGGAGCAGGTCTCCCTTCCAGCCTTCAGGGAATGGTAGGCATAGTAGTGACCTGAAAGTAGATCATAAGGAGGCTGTGGAAGCCTCCTCATGTGTAGAGCTCCCATTCACAGTTTCCATGGTAAAAGTGGGGTGTCATCCTCCTGAACCCCACCAAAGATAATAAATAATAATAATAATAATAATTTATTATTTATACCCCGCCCATCTGGCTGTGCTTCCCTAGCCACTCTGGGCGGCTTCCCAACAAAATATTAAAATACTGTACTACATCAAACATTAAAAGCCTCCCTAAACAGAGAAGAAAGGAGTCCTGCCTGAAAATGAGTCTTCTACAAATCACCATTAAAAACATTTCATTTTCTGTCTACCTTTTATCTCTGCCAATCCGGAGCTCTGGCCCTGCAGCCTTCCTCGTTTTCTTGCCAGGGGGGCTTCCTCACCCCCAACATCTCCCCATGTCCCCATCTCCATTCCCTGGGACTCACCAGATCTCTCTGAGGGTCCTGGGAGAGAACAGTCAGAGGCGGTGGGAGACAGCCTGACCAGGTCAACCGTCCATCTTCCCCCTTCCATCCTTGCTAGGTACGCAAGAGAATAATAATAATAATAATAATAATTTTTGTATCCTGCCCTCTTCGGCCGAGGCAGGGCCCAGAGTGGCTAACATCATAAAAACAACACAATATGTATAAAAACAGAGATCTATTAATTAAAATACATCTTAAAATTAATTCAGACAAGTTAAAATCTAAGCAGCTGGCAATTATCAGGTTGGAACTGAAAGTGGTTAATACTTGCCAGGACCAACTGTTTCCACTGATGATACAAGGACCTGTGAGCGGGTTGGGGGCCTCCTTCGGGCTTGTTTTATACAAATGAAATTAAGTCAAACTGCATCCTGCCCAAAGGCCTGGCGGAACTGCTCCATCTTGCAGGCCCTGCGGAAAGATGTCAAATCCCACAGGGCCCTGGGAGAGTGGTCCACCAAGCCGGGGCCACGGCTGAAAAGGCCCTGGCTCTAGTCAAGGCCAGTCTAATTTCCCTGGGGCCCGGGATCTTCAAGGTGGTGTTGTTAGCAGTAAGAGGGTGAAAGAGGAGCTCAGAAGCCTAAAGAAGCTGCAGGTTCCGAGGGAGGGAGGGAGGGAGGGAGGGAGGGAGGGAGGGAGGGAGAAGAAAAGGAGCCTCAGAGAAGCTGCAGGGATTCCTCTGCCCTAGATATTCTCCAGCCCCTGCAGAAGCCCAAATGGGGCATATATTAAAAATTTATATCCCCCAATCTGGTGGGTTTCTCACAGCCACTCTGTGCGGCTAAGAGCATATAGGAAAACAAAACATCAAACATAAAAAACAGAATATCCTATACAGGCAACAAACAAACCAATAATAAGAATAGCAACAATAATAACAACATGTTTACAGTTATACCCAAATTAAAATAAGAACCCACCCCAACAAAACAATTAACCAACACCAACCCAACGAAAACAAAACAGAGGAACCAAAATCAGAACCTTTTAAAGCATTTTAGCCAGTTGCCCCAACCCAAGAGTTGTTCCAGCAATGTCCCAGTGGCCTCTACGGAGCCTCTTTTGGCTGTTCAAAGTGAGCCTGGGCCAGGTGGCATGGGCCTTGCACCAGGGAGCGGTCTTCCTTCCAGGCCATAAGGCATGGGAGCCACAGTAGTGACCTGAAAGTAGATCCCATTGAATGCAGTGGTTTTTATATCTATATAGGGCTCCTCTGCCTATTCCTCCTCTTCTGGCAACATATTGGTGCATGCTCCAGGTGAGAGACTTTGGAGAAGACCTCTTCCCTGCCTTCCTCCAAGTCAAGACCTTCTTGCATTGTATGTTCTCCTGTCTTTTCTGCTTGCTTGAGGGAGGGTTTTCCTCCAGCCCCCACCCATCCATTTCTCCGTCTCCACCCCCAACCCCCTGAAACTCAGCCAACCTCTCCCAGTCTCGGAGGCGGGGAGTCCCAGCTCAGGTCCTTCCTAGGACCACAAATCCAGCTTCTGTGGAACTATTTTGCAGGACTCAGAAGTCTAAACAAGCTGCAGGTTTTTGGGGGTGAGGGAGAAGCAAAGGCGGCCTCAGAGCCCCTCCAGGGATTTTCCTGCTGGAGGGGAAGCCTCCCAATATATCAGAGGCCCACCCAGTTTCCACAGCCTCCTCTCCCTCCTTTATCTTATTCCTTGCTTCCACTCTCCATCCCCCCAAGTCCCTATCTCCACTCCCCTGCAACTCACCAGATGTCTCTGAGGGTCCTGGGAGGGAACATTCAAAGGTGGTGGGGAGGGATGCAGGAGACAGTCTGTCCAGGTCAACTGTCCATCTTCCTCCTTCCATCCTCGCTTGGACTGAAGAGCTCAGAAGCTGCAGGTTCCTGGGAGGGAGGAAGAAGCAAAGGCAGCCTCAGAGACCCTGCAGTCAGTTTCCTGCCCAAGACATTTTCCTGGTCAATGTGAAGCCATGCCTGAAAACTGGAACCATGCCTGAAAGAGGATCTTCTTCCCACCACCATTAAAAACATTTACTTCCTTTCCTGGCTTCCTTTCCACTCTGCCAACTTTGCTGCAGCAGTGGCTGGTGGTGAGAAACGAATGACATTTTATGGCCAGTGGTTCTCCTCTTCCCATCCTTAAAGTCTTCCCTCCTCCATCTCTCCCAACACCTTGGTTCCTTCCTAGGGCTGGTCTGCTATACAGAGAGACTGCGCCCTCCTTGGGGGCTTTCCTCCTGAACCCGCCCCCCCCCCAGCCTGGGAAGGCATCGAAGAATAAAAGGGCCCATGCCACGTAGTGTTGAAATGAGTTTCCAGCTGACCCTCCCCTCCCCCCCTCTTTTCCCAAAACATCAATGTCTCACTCCTCCTCTTCCCAGAGCCATCCTGCCTCCTTTCCTTTTTTTGGGGGGGGGGTTCCTCGCCCACCCTAAAACTGCCTCTTCCCCCGCCTGCTCTCCTCCTGGGGCGCCCCTGCACCCCTAAAAGCCTTTTGCACTCATCGCAGCCCTTGGGGGGCTGAATTGGGGGTGCAACCCCACGCATGCGCCCTCCCACCGCTGCCCCTTTGCAAAACTGCTTTCCCCTGGAGGGCTTCTTTCCTGCGAAGGAGCTGCTCTGGCTCGGGAGCCCCCCCCCAAGAAAAAACACCCACACCTCCCTCTTTTTCCTACCTTGCAAAAGGCACAGTCTTCCGTGCTACCAAATCTCCTCCCTCGCAGTTGTTCAAATGCAGGAGGATGTGACAACTGGAGGAGGAAGTGACGCTTTCCCTCTCCTCCCCCAGGAAGTCCTCTCTCATAATATAATCGCTGCTTTTAACCCTTAAAGAACCAGCGCCTCTCCCACCCCCCACCCAAACTGCGTGGTGCTGGAGACATTGCGGATTCCGCCTATGGGGACCCCACAAAGCGCCCCCCTCCCTTGGAGGGCCCGCTCTCCTTTTCTTCCTGCATTTTCAGGGCGGTGGGATTTGCATTCTGCAGGGGGTCCGCTCCAAGGTTGCCAAATCATAAACTTAGGGACTTAATACCAATTAAAATCCTATTATAAGGAGAACGTCTGCTTTTGATGGCAGTCCGAGAGGGTTGCATCATGGCAAATGTGGTGACCCAACACCTCCATATGCCCCCATGCTGATCTGCACGGGAGCGAGCTGTTGAGGCGACTGCGGGTCAGCCTGCTCCCTTGTACGCCAGATTTCCGGGAATGCTTAAACCCTTTCGTTCCCTACCGCCTCATTTGTGCCTCCCTCCAATGTTGAGAGAGCTGCTGCCATAGTGCAAGACCAGAACTGGAAACTCGAGGTCAAGGAATAATACAAATGTAGGGTTGGAAGGGAGCACAAGAATCATCTAGTCCAGGAGTAAAGGTAAAGGGACCCCTGACCATTAGGTCCTGTCACGGACGATTCTGGGGTTGCAGCGCTCATCTCGCTTTACTGCCCAAGGGAGCCAGCGTACAGCTTCCAGGTCATGTGGCCAGCATTATTAAGCATGATTAAGCCGCTTCTGGCAAACCAGAGCAGCGCATGGAAACGCCGTTTACCTTCCCACCAGAGCGGTACCTATTTATCTACTTGCACTTTGATGTGCTTTTGAACTGCTAGGTTGGCAGGAGGTGGGACCGAGCAACGGGAGGTCACACCGTCGCAGGGATTCGAACCACCGACCTCCTGATCGGAAAGCCCTAGGTTCTGCGGATTAGACCACAGCACCACCCGCGTCCCAGTCCAGCGGTAGTCAACCTTTTTATACTTACCGCCCACTAATGCCTCTTTCTTGATGGTAAAATTTCCTTACCGCCCACCAGGACTTGATGGAAGGAGGATTCAGAACCCCCTACCGCCCAGTTAGAATCCGGAAATGCCCACTAGTGGGCGGTAGGGACCAGGTCGACAATCCCTGATCTAGACCAACCCCCTGCAATGCAGGAAAAACCACCCGACCTCTGCTGAAAAACCTAAAAAAATGAAGGAGAGTTCACCACCTTCCATGGTAGCTCATCTCACTGGCAGTCAGAAATTTCTTCCTAAAGCTTAGGATTAGATGTATTTTTACTCCTTGCATAAAATACAGATGCAGGAAGAGTGGGAAAGCCAGGAGGTAATTGTAATCTCTGTATTTACATGGATTTAAGTGAAAGAAGCTCTCCACACCACTGATTTCACCAGGCAGCTAGCCCAGTGAGCAGTTGACAGCCCCCCTGACAGCAGGTGTATGATTTCTCCCATGTGAATTCTTGTATGAATTCCATGAAGTTTCACAACAGCGGAGCTCCAATTATTATTATTCTTTTTAAAAAAAATTATTATATTTTCCATGCTTATTACATAACTGGAGAAAAATATTAGAAAAAGGCAATACCGATAAAGAGTACAAATTAAGAAGGGGGGGAGGAAAAGAAAACTTACACTATCTATTGTTATTATTAAGAGTTATTATTAAGATAAAGAATATGACATAAATTTGAGATTGCAATTTCATGTTACAGTAAAAAAAATCTCATTATCATTAAACCCAACCTCCCGTTTATTCCTTTGTTCTTTCTACATAACTTTACTGCCATACCAAAATACTATTTTTTATATTATTTTTACACAGTTTAGTAATATTTATATAAGCAATTAATAAAGACTGCTGAGATCACTCAAAAGTAGCTATAGATTTTAACATGGTATAGTTTTGTTTAAGATATATTCTGAAGGCCTCCCATTTTGATACAAATTCAGCTCTCGGTTTATTTTTTCCTGATGAGCTATCTAATTCAGCATATTCAGTCAATTTTTGAATCCACTCCTGTCTGGAAGGAATTATGTCGCTTTTCCACCTTGATGGCTATAAGGACTCTCGCTGCCACTGTTGCATACAAAAAAATACCTTTAATATTTTTTTGAATATCTGAGTCAGTGATCCCCAACAGATATGCCTCTGGCTTTTTTATTACAGTGGTACCTCAGGTTACAGACCCTTCAGGTTACAGACTCCGCTAACCCAGAAATAGTGCTTCAGGTTAAGAACTTTGCTTCAGGATGAGAACAGAAATCGCACAGTAGCAGCAGGAGGCCCCATTAGCTAAAGTGGTACCTCAGGTTAAGAAGAGTTTCAGGTTAAGAACGGACCTCCAGAACAAATTAAGTTCTTAACCCGAGGTAACACTGTAAAGGAAAGTCTTAACATTTTTTCTACTTCTGAATGGATTGCCTCCCAAAATTTTATTTTACTACATTGCCACCATATATGATACAGTGAGCCTGTTTGATCTCCACAACAGTAACCTTTGGCTCCTTTGTACATTTTGGCTAATTTCCATGGAGTTAAATACCACCGGTGCTGCATTTTTAAAAAGCTTTCCCTTATGGCACAGCACATGGTAAATTTCCAATTATTCTTCCACAGATTTTCCCATTGGGACAATGTTATAAGATACCCAAAGTCTTGAGACCACTTTATCATGGCAGATGTAACTTCTTCCTCCTTGACTCCCCAGTGGAGGAGGCGATAAGCTTTAGAGAGAGTTTTACTTTTTGAGTTTATTACGTTGGATTCAAATCTTGAGGTTTCCTTGGCAAACTCTTTTTTGCTACTTTAAATTTTTCGAATATTGGATAATATTGGAACCAATCTGTCATAATATCTCTTAATTCCTCAAAACCTTTAACTTTCAGTTGGTTATCTTCTTTTAAAATTATTTTATAAGTAGGCCAATTTCACAACATTTTTTTTTTCTTCACCACTGTGGCCTCTGCTTGGAAAGGCCAACCACGGGATTTTAGGCTCCAACCGATCTTTGTATTTCTCCCAAACTTTAAGAAGTGATCTCCTTATAATATGATTTGAGAAATCTCTGTGTATTTTTGCCTTTCCATAAATTCAATAAGCGTGCCAAGCCCAACGATTCTTATGTCCCTCCAAATCCAATAAACCTATATCTTGCAAATTAGCGGTGCTAATTTGCTGCTTTCCTCATTACAAGCATCGAAATATTTTCCTCATCTTGATTCACTAATTTGCTAATTTGCTGCTTTCCTCATTACAAGCATCGAAATATTTTCCTCATCTTGATTCACTTATGCAAAATGAGTTGTGAAATCTGACCAAATCTTTTCCCACATTCCAAGTATATATATGGTTTATCCCATGTGAGTTCTTTTATGAGAAGTAAGCTTAGATCCCTGTGCAAATCTCTTTCCACAGTCCAAACATTTTTATGGTTTCTCCCCTGTGTGAGTTCTTTTATGAGAAGTAAGGCTAAATCCATGTGCAAATCTCTTTCCACACTCCAAACATTTATATGGTTTCTCCCCTGTATGAACTCTTTGATGAGATCTAAGGCTTGAGCTTTGAGTGAAGTTTTTTCCACACTCAAAACAGGTATATGGTTTCTCCCCTGTGTGAATTCTTTGATGATATTTAAAGCTTGAGCTTTGAGTGAAGCTCTTTCCACACTCAAAACATGCATACGGTTTTTCACCTCTGTGAATTTTTTGATGTATATGAAGGCTTGTACACTGGATGAAGCTCTTTCCACACTCAAAGCACTTATATGGCTTCTCCCCTGTATGGATTCTGCGATGGCTAACAAGGTATGTGCAGTTACTAAAGCTCTTTCCACATGTCACACATTTATATGGTTTTTCCCCTGTATGGATTCGCTCATGCAAAGTAAGGTGTGAACTCTGACTGAAGCTCTTCCCACACTCAAAGCATTTATACGGCTTCTCACCAGTGTGAGTTCTCTTATGAGAACTAAGGTGTGAACTCTGGCTGAAGCTCTTTCCACATTCCAAGCATTTATATGGTTTCTCCCCTGTGTGGGTTCTCTTATGTGAAGTAAGGTTAGCCCTGTAAGCAAAGCTCCTTCCGCACTCCATACATTTATAAGATTTCTCTCCTGTGTGAATTCTTTGGTGCGATGTAAGACTTGAGCCGTGACCGAAGCTCATTCCGCACTCCAAACATTTATACGGCTTCTCCCCTGTGTGGGTTTTTTGATGCGATGCAAGGCCTGAGCTGTAACGGAAGGTCTTTCCACAGTCCAAACAGGTATGCGGTTTCTCCCCAGTGTGAATTATTTGATGCAATGTAAGGTTTCCCCTGCGACTGAAGCTCTTTCCACACTCAGAGCACCTATGTGGTTTCTCCCTGCTGTGGACTTTCTGATGTCTTTTAAGGTTTAAGTGGCGCTTGAAACTCTTTCCACATTCTAGGCATTTGTATGATTCCTGTCCTGCGTGAATTCTTTCATGTGATTTTAGGCCAGAGCTGTCACTGAAATTCTTTCCACACACCAAGCATTTGCACGGTTTCTCCTCTGTGTGGATTCTGCAGTGTGAATTGAACTTAGATTTACTTTGGAATGTTTTGCCACATAAAGGTCTCTCATTTGTTCTCTTCCCCTTCTGATGTTTTTTCTGAACTGGGATTCTATGGCCGTTATCAGTCTGCATAAGAAGACCATCATTCCTCCCAATCTCTTCTTGGTTTTTCTCTTGTGGTCTTGTTTCTTGTTGATCTTGAAAGGTCTTTCCTTTGACCTCATTCTTGGTTCTCTCTGATGAGACCCAAGAACAATGACTGTCGTGTTCATCACCTGCTAAGGGAGGATGACAATTAAAAATGTAATCCAAATCATAATCCTAGTTAGACTTTCTGTAACATCTGATGGTGATTTTATTATTTATACCCCATCCATATGTTTGGGTTTCCCTAGCCATGCTGGGCAGCTTACAGCATACAGTGGTGCCTCGCAAGACGAAATTAATCCGTTCCGCGAGTCTCTTCGTCTTGCGAAGCACGGCTATTAGCAGCTTAGCGGCTATTAACGGCTTAGCGGCTATTAACGGCTTAGCAGCTTTAAGAAAAAGGAAACAAACTCGCAAGAACTCGCAAGAAGTTTCGTCTTGCGAAGCAAGCCCATAGGGAAATTCGTCTTGCGGAACGACTCAAAAAACGCAAAACCCTTTCGTCTAGCGAGTTTTTCGTCTTGCGAGTTTTTCGTCTTGCGGGGCACCACTGTATATAAAACATGGTAAAACATTAAACATTAAAAACTGCCCAATACAGGGCTGCCTTCAGGTGTCTTCTAAAAGTTACGTAGTCAACTGAAGGGAGAACACCACCACTGAGAAGAAAAGGCTGATGGAAACATTCCTTCACGTCTACAGGGTTGCCACCATTTAGGGCTTTAAAGGTCAGCACCAACACTTTGAATTGTGCTCGGAAATGTACTGGGAGCCACAGAGGCAGCACTTCCGGTTGGGCTCACCCTGGCGGAGGCTGAAAATAACATCGCAGATCTTTTGCATGAGATGGGGGTAATCATCCAATCCCAACACCAGCCCCCAATCCGGAAAGGAATAAGGGGGATGGGGGCGCTGGGGGATGGCAACTCTTTGGCAACTCTCCAAAGTCACTGCCATGAGCAAACAAATTACTGTTTTTGAAGATGAGAAATTGGATTTAATTAATGGGCATACTCGGAGTGAGGAGGGATAAGTTACTCTGCTAACTGATTCAGTCACTGAGGAACTAAAAAGATTTGAATTGAAGAGGGATTATCATCACGACGGAGCTGGTACGTCAGAACAAAGACAGGGAGTGAGCCTTCTTTGTTTCTCTTGATATATTCTGTATTTGCTATTTTACCTGGCAAAATTCTCCCCACCCCCTGGAAAGGATTGACTCTGCCGGTGGACTATGTAAGCAAGAGAGATTGGAGTGCACTATAATATTTGAAACTTATTTTGACTTCATCATTAAATGTGTGGAGAAGATTTATGAAAAAGATGATATTATTTTTAATGGACTTTCACAAGTGGATTGGGGAGTCAAGGCTTTCTGGCCAAAGTGCGGGCTTATCTATTTGGATGTCTGCCCGGAATAGTTGGCAGAGAGCCAGAATTTCTCCATTTTAAGCCATGTCATTGTGCATATTTTGAATGAAGAAATGAAAGTAAAGACATGGAGAAGAAATCATCCACACAGGAACATATTTCTAGATACAGGTAGGTAGGCGTGTTGGGTTTGCCGTAGTCAAAATAAAACCAAACAAATTCTTCTAGTAGCACCTTAAAGGTAAATGTAAAGGGACCCCTGACCATTAGGTCCAGTCGTGACCGACTCTGGGGTTGCGGCGCTCATCTCGCTTTATTGGCCGAGGGAGCCGGCGTACATCTTCCGGGTCATGTGGCCAGCATGACTAAGCCGCTTCTGGCAAACCAGAGCAGCGCACGGAAATGCCGTTTACCTTCCCGCCAGAGTGGTACCTATTCATCTACTTGCACTTTGACGTGCTTTCGAACTGCTAGGTTGGCAGGAGCAGGGACCGAGCAACGGGAGCTCACCCCGTCACGGGGATTCGAACCGCCAACCTTCTGATCGGCAAGTCCTAGGCTCTGTGGTTTAACCCACAGCGCCACCCGTGTCCCTAAGCAGCACCTTAGAGACCAACTAAGTTTGTTATTGGTATGAGCTATCGTGTATCTGAAGAAGTGTGCATGCACACAAAATCTCATAACAATAACAAACTTAGTTGGTCTATAAGGTGCTACTACAAGAATTTGTTTTGTTTTGACAGGAACATATTGTTTGATTTAACTTGTTTGCTGGATGAACTCAGAGGCTGTGAAAAATGAATGAAGGAATAACACCGGACTGATTCATGGGAAACACCTGGACTAACTTGGAAGCTGAACAAATTTGAGATGATAGCCACCCTCTGAAGTCAGAGTACGGGAGGCTAAATAAAAAAAGACATAATTTGACACAACATTCGGACTCTTTGATTATATAATAATTTGGAATGTCTTTAATGTGATTTTTGTTGGATTGTTACTTGGAAAACTTAATAAATATTATTTATAAACAAAAAGGAAATGTACTGGGAGCCAGTGAAAATCCTTTAGGACCAGTGTGATATGGTACTGGCAGCCGCTCCCAGTCACCAGTCTAGCTGCCCCATTCTGGATAAATTGGAGTTTCTGAGTCACCTTCAAAGGTAGCCCCACACAGAGTGCATTGGAGTAATCCAAGCGGAAGATAACTAGAGCATGCACCACTTTGGGGAGACATTGTATGGGCAGGGAGGGTCTCAGCCTGCATCCCAGATGGAACTGGTTGACAGCTGCCCTGGACACAGAATTGACCTGCGCCTCCATGGACAACTCTGAATCCAAAATGTCTCCCAGGCTGTGCACCTGCTCCTTCAAGGGCACAGATACCCTGTTCAGGACCAGAGAGTCACCACAACCACCTGCCCCCTGTCTCCCAATAGCAGTACTTCTGTCTTGTCAGGTTTCAACCTCATTCCGTTAGCTGCCATCAGCTGACACGGTTTGAGGAAAATGGCTTTGTGGGCTAGAGAGGGACTGCTGCCATGACCCACAAGTCTCTCACTGCTGACCTGGCAGCTTGGCTGCTGCAAACCGAAAAAACCTGTCTCCATATTGAGATGAAGCCCATTCAGTACCTCATCTGGCAATTGCTGCAGCTACCACCGAGTGTGGGAAGGTTCAGGACCCAACAAATATTATATTCTGAAGAAGAATTTTCTTCACACCACCATTCATTGGCATAGACAAGGAGGGGTGGGGGGCAGCCCCCAGATCAAGTAAAGCATTAGAAATACTTAACTAACTGGCCAATCATGCCAGTGCTGCCCCCCCATTAAAAAGGCCTGCCCCCCCACCATAAATCTTGCACCCCTGCCACCACTGAAAAACATTCCTTTGCTTTTCTACCTTTCATCTCTCACAGCCCAGAACTCTGGCCCTGCAGCCTTCCTCGTTTTGTCGCCAGGGGAGCTTCCTCACCCCCAACATCTCCCCAGGTCCACCTTCTCCATTCCCTGAGACTCACCAGATCTCTCTGAGGGTCCTGGGACGGAACATTCAAATGTGGTGGGAGAAAGCCTGACCAAGTCAACCGTCCATCTTCCCCCTTCCATCCTCGCTAGGTCTGCAGGAGAATAATAATAATAATAATAATAATAATATTTTATCCTGCCCTCTCCGGCCGAGGCAGGGGCCAGAGTGGCTAACATCATAAAAACAACACAATATGCATGAAAACAGACATCAATTAATTAAAATACATCTTAAAATTAATTCAGACAAGTTAATATCTAAGCAGTTGGCAATTATCAGGTTGGAATTGAGCATGGTTAATACTTGCCAGGACCAACTGTTTCCACTGATCATACAAGGTCATGTGAGCAGGTTGGGGCCTCCTTTGGGCTTGTTTTATACAAAGGAAAGTAAGTCAAACAACAACCTGCCCAAAGGCCTGGCGGAACTGCTCCGTCTTGCAGGCCCTGTGGAAAGATGTCCAATCCCGCAGGGCCCTAGTCTCTTGTGGGAGAGTGGTCCACCAAGCCAGGGCCACAGCTGAAAAGGCCCTGGCTCTAGTCAAGGCCAGCCTAATTTCCCTGGGGCCGGAGATCTTCAAGGGGTTGTTGTTAGCAGTAAGAGGGTGAAAGAGGATCAGCCTCTTTCATCCTTCCTGAGGAGCTCAGAAGCCTAAACAAGCTGCAGGTTCCTTGGGAGGGAGGGAGGGAGGAGTAAAAGGAGCCTCAGAGAAGCTGCAGGGATTCATCTGCCCTAGATATTCTCCTGCCCCTGCAGAAGCCCAAATGGGGTATATATATAAAATTTATATCCCTCAATCTAGTTGGCTTCTCACAGGCACTCTGTGCGGCTAACAGCTTATAGGAAAACACAACAAAACATCAAACATAAAAAACAGAATATCCTATACAGGCAACAAACAAACCAACAACAATAACAATAACAGCAGCAGTAATGAATGGTTTACAGTTATACCCAAATTAAAAGGACCACTAACCCCAAATAAACATTTAAGCAACACCAACTCGACAAAAACAAAACAGGGGAACCAAAACGAGAACTGCTTAAAACATTATAAAACATTTTTGTCATTTGCCCCCAACCCAAGAGATGTTCCAGCAATGTCCCAGTGGCCTCCCAGGAGCCTCTTTTGGCTGTTCAAGGTGAGTCTGGGCTCCGCCCCCTAGGCCAGGTGAAAATGGGCCTTGCAGCAGGGAGCAGGTCTCCCTTCCAGCCTTCAGGGAATGGTAGGCATATTAGTGACCTGAAAGTAGATCATAAGGAGGCTGTGGAAGCCTCCTCATGTGTAGAGCTCCCACTCGCAGTTTCCATGGTAAAAGTGGGGTGTCTTCCTCCTGAACCCCACCAAAGATAATAAATAATAATAATAATAATTTATTATTTATACCCCGCCCATCTGGCTGCGCTTCCCTAGCCACTCTGGGCGGCTTCCCAACAAAATATTAAAATACTGTACTACATCAAACATTAAAAGCCTCCCTAAACAGAGAAGAAAGGAGTCCTGCCTGAAAATGAGTCTTCTACAAATCACCATTAAAAACATTTCATTTTCTGTCTACCTTTTATCTCTGCCAATCCGGAGCTCTGGCCCTGCAGCCTTCCTCGTTTTCTTCCCAGGGGGGCTTCCTCACCCCCAACATCTCCCCATGTCCCCATCTCCATTCCCTGAGACTCACCAGATCTCTCTGAGGGTCCTGGGAGAGAACAGTCAGAGGCGGTGGGAGACAGCCTGACCAGGTCAACCGTCCATCTTCCTCCTTCCATCCTCCCTAGGTAATAAAAGGTTTACAGTTAGACCCAAATTAAAAGAACCACTAACCCCAAATAAACATTTAACCAACACCAACTCGACGAAAACAAAACAGGGGAACCAAAATGAGAACTGCTTAAAACATTATAAAACATTTTTGTCATTTGCCCCCAACCCAAGAGATGTTCCAGCAATGTCCCAGTGGCCTCCCAGGAGCCTCTTTTGGCTGTTCAAGGGGAGTCTGGGCTCCACCCCCTAGGCCAGGTGGAAATGGGCCTTGCAGCAGGGAGCAGGTCTTCCTTCCAGCCTTCAGGGCATGGTAGGCATAGTAGTGACCTGAAAGTAGATCGTAAGGAGGCTGTGGAAGCCTCATTATGCGTGGAGCTCCCAGTCACAGTTTCCATGGTAAAAGTGTAACCTCTGCTACCAGATGTCGGATTGCAAGCCACCAGAGCCAGTCCCAGCTCTTAGTCCAGAGGAATTTGGCCACCCTCCAGGTGCCCGGCTTGAATCCTTATTGACCTCCCCTGCCAGCGACTCCCGGCAGGATCAAGGGAGGTCTCCCTCGGCGATTCTTCCCAACGTGAAAGAAGAACACACCATTCCTCCCCCTCCTCTCCCAGGGAGGGGGAAAGAGACAGACAGAAATATATTTACATGTCTTTATTCCTGTCTTTCACCAGTACAGAGAAAACATGTCTGTACACTCTGATTCCAACTGCAGAGAGAGAATAGACTCCACCCATGTACTTCCAGTACAGGGTCATGTGTCACTCTGAGCTAACATCCGGTGCTCAAAGCTCTGAACAGACTGTCTCTGGTTCCCACGGTACAATCCAATAACACCAGTTTCCTGTTTACCATTCCAGCCACCTGGAGCTCGCTTCTGCATTGCTGCTTTTTCGTAACAAAAAGTGGGGTGTCTTCCTCCTGACCCCCACCAGAGAAGAAAGGAGTCGCGCGTGAAAATGAATCTTCTACACATCACCATTAAATCATTGCTTTCCTTTGTTTTTACCTTTTATCTCTGCCAGTCCAGAGCTCTGGCCCTGCAGCCTCCCTCCTTTTATTGCCAAAGGAGCTTTCTCACTCCCAACATCTCTCCATGCCCCCCTCTCCATCCCCTGCAACTCACCAGATCTCTCTGAGGGTCCTGGGAGGGAAAGCTTGGAGGCCGTTGGGAGGAATGCAGGAGACAACCTGACCAGGTCTACCGTCCACCTTCCTCCTTCCATCCTCGCTAGGTTTGCAGGATCAGCCTCTTCCATCCTTCCTGAGGAGCTCAGAAGCTGCAGGTTCCTGGGAGGGAGATAGAAGCAAAGGCAGCCTCAGAGGCCCTGCAGGCATTTTTCCACCCAAGATATTTTCTTGGTGAATGATAAGCCTGCCTAGGTGTGGAGCTCCCACTTGCAGCGTCCATGATAAAAGAGGATTTTCCCGCTCCTGAACCCCACCATGTGAGGAAAGTGGAGTCATGCCTGAAAGAGGATCTTCTTCCCCCTGACATTCAAAACATTCATTTCCTTTGCTGGCTTCCTTTCCTCTTTGCCAGCCTGGAGCTGTGACAGGGCTGCCCCCCCCCCAGCCCCACTTTAAGGGAAGGGGCTGTAGCTCAAGGGCGGAGCATCTCCTCAGCAGGCAGAAAGCCCCCGATCCAAGACCCCCCCTTGGTCTAACCCTGCCCTCTCTACCCAGCATTGATCCCATTCTCTCCAAAACATCCACGCCTCCTTCCTCCTCTCCCCATAGCCATCCTGTCCCCTTTCCTTTGGGGGGTTTCCTACCCTACAACTCCCTCCACCCCCCGCCTCGCCTTCTTGGCTTGCTCTCCTCCTGGGGCGCCCCTGCACCCCTCGAGGTCCTTTGCTCTCCCCACAGCTCTTTGGGGGCTCAGTTGTGGGGTGCAACCCCATGCATGCTCCTCCCCCGGAGGGCTTCTCTCCTGCTCTGACACGGGAGCCCCCTCCCCGCGCAAAAATAAATCCCCCTCTTTTCCTGCCTTGCAAAAGGCACAGTCTTCCGCTCTGCCGAATCTCCTCCCTCGCAGCTTTTCAAATGTAACAAACGTAGGAGGAAGTGACGCTTCCCCTCTTCCCCAGGAAGTCCTCTCTAGCAATATAATCGCTGCCTTTAACCCTTGAACAGCCAGTGTTCCGCCCCCGCCCCCCGCTAAAAAAAAACTGTAATGCGCTGGGGTCATTGCAGATTCTGCTTCATGGGACCCCATAAAGTAGGGTTACTACCTTTCTTCTGGCAAAATACAGGGCAGTTGGGGGTGACTCCCCCCTCCCCCAATCTGTTGCTGAAATTATTTCAAAGCAATCCATTACAATCTTTTGCAGCCTAATAGGATGCCCCCTCTGAAATTTCTCTATTTTTCTCTCATCGTTCCAACAATTTCCTCCATCATTTCTCCAACAATTTCATTTTCCAGAAGGTGGAAGGAGCAACAAGGGGATCATCTATCTTGGGCCTGATCCTGACCTATTTTTCTTTAAAAAAATTATAGTATAATGTACCGGTTAGCACTGAACTCTGGAGAAATTATTCAGAATGCATACAAAATATTCCTATATTTTCTATATCACTAATAATAATAATAATAATTTATTTATATGCCGCCTATCTTGACTGTGTTCCTCCAGCCACTCTAGGTGGCTTCCAATCCACTCTTTTTGTGGGAGGACGACAAATTGAGCACTTGTTCAGCCCAGGGCTATTTTTCCAGAAAAAGAGGCACCAGAACTCTCCATGAACCCTCCCTCGTTCTCTTATAATGGCAATGGCACCTACCTGAGAGGAGCCGTGACTCGAGTTCCCGCGTGTTCTAGCTGGGAAAAAAAAACCCTGGTTCAGCCATATGTGTTGGGCCACTGGGATCCCGAGACAGCCCCATGGTTGTCGAGAAGGCCATGAAGTCCCACACAGGCACCTGAAGAAGTGTGCATGCACACGAAAGCTCATACCAATAACAAACTTAGTTGGTCTCTAAGGTGCTACTGGAAGGAATTGTTTTGTTTTGTTTTGACTACAGCAGACCAACACGGCTACCTACCTGTAACTAGGCCTATTTGAGGCAGCCTCAGTATGGATGCCACGCCAAACACCATCGTGAGAGGGTTCTCCAAAACCACCACATCCCTCAGCTCAGTGAGGGAAGCTGAAGGGCAGCATGGTGCTGTAATAAACGAAAATCTGCCCTTATTCCCTTATGAGGGACACAAGAGCTCTTATAGAGTTCTTTTGTAGGTTCTCCATCGGTCGGAGAAAAGAACAGAGGCCAACCAGAGAATATTGAGAAGCAAAGCAGCTAGTAAGCTTTATCTTTCTTGAACTGTTGCAACAGGGTGCCCCCTTCACACGCAGGAGGACCCAGAACCAAGGTGTGTCCGCCCTTATATAGACATTTTAAATTGCCCGCCTTGGAGTCCAAGACCACCCCCAGAAACATCATACCTACATCACAGAAGGGGTGTAGCTCAAGACCACCACCCCAGATACATCATACCTACATCACAGAAAGGGCGGTCAACAGCAGAAATCTGAGTGTTTTGTTTACCTCCTGTCTGGCAAGTTACCTGTTAATGCTCACTTGATTGGATACCCTGGGGAGCCTGGCCAGTCTTTTGTAATGATAAATACTTAGTTCCTGAGCCAGTTTACAGGCTCACACTATTCATACACAGACATACCCTTAAGAGAGGATTTGTGAAGGAAAAGACAATGGGGAGGCTTTTCCATTTGACTTTGCAGAGAAAACATTTGGTCAGTTTGGGAGTCAAAAATGGCTCCAGGGCTGTTTTCCTGTGCTGCTTCAGACATGTGGTTTATATATTTATGTACGTGTTTGCTTGGTACATTTATGAACATTTATTATATATATAAGACCTTAATTTTTTTTATTTCAGTGCCCTCAACCCAATCTCTGCTCTCTCTGGTCATAGAATCATAGAATCATAGAGTTGGAAGAGACCACAAGGGCCATCGAGTCCAACCCCCTGCCAAGCAGGAAACACCATCAGAGCACTCCTGACATATGGTTGTCAAGCCTTTGCTTAAAGACCTCCAAAGAAGGAGACTCCGCCACACTCCTTGGCAGCAAATTCCACTGTCGAACAGCTCTTACTGTCAGGAAGTTCTTCCTAATGTTTAGGTGGAATCTTCTTTCTTGTAGTTTGGATCCAAACACCACAAACAACCCCTCAGACCAAGAGGCAGTGCGGATTGTCCTGGTAAGGCAGATGGAATAGTTAGATGGAATATTGTGGCAGACAGCAAGAGAGAATCCAAATTGCTTCCTCGGCGAAGGAGATACTCAATTTCCCCCTTTGTGCAGCCATCAAGGGGCTTCCTTAAAGCACCAGCCATCTGACTGGTGTTGAAATAATTTGACTGAACGGAGAAGTATTAAATGTTCAAAATAAACAGCAGTGGTCCCAATCCACCCCTGCAAGGCTTTTCTTTCCAAGTGCTCTTTCTGTGTAGAGAGAGCTGCTTATCCTTCTGTCTGAGCTCTAGAGGGAGCAGCTATTTTCCTTGAGACCCCCCCAGTCCTTCCTTCAAGTAAACTCCTCCCCCCTGTCCCCAAATACATACAGGCACACAATGATTGCTTATTGTAGAAATTCCTTTATTTCTTTAGCTATTAGTGTCTACTGTATTTCAAAATCAAAATTTTAACACACACACACTTTTAAGTTGTTCGGGGTCAAGTTCAACCGGGGTCCGGCACACTTTCCTCTCGCAGCTCTGGTCTTCCCCCGGGACCTTTGACTCAGCAGAGCGTAAAACACAGCGGAAGTAGAAGCTTGAACGTTCTGTCGTGTGGTAGCAATAACTCAGGCTGACAGGCAGTGTCCTTATCTTTAAAGTCTTTATTCCTTAGCAAAACACAACAGCTATAAATTTCCTGCCTGGCGAGAGAGCCGACATGTTGCTTGCTCTCTCCTTGAAGCAAACACGCAGACTGAAAAACACACAGAGAAATCCACACCCCTTCCGTGTTCTATGCCCGCCCTCAGAATGTGAGGCGTCATCACTCAGAACTCTTAACCCTGTCAGTTCTGAGCCCCCTCAACATAAGTAACTTTTCTTCACTTTGGGATGAACATCAAATCCAGTTCTCAAAATGGAGCCATGCATTGCTTCAATTCTTCCCTGGCCTAAAAACCAGAGGCACCCGATGGTATGACCAGAAGTGGGTTAAAGTTTCCAAAATGAAAACACTTATTGAACTGGATTCCCCCCTTCCTTCCTGTGATAATCCATTAGATATATTTTAACACATTGCCTAGACAGCTGCCAATTGAGTTAATCTAAATTAGCTGGCACTAATTGTGCCTGTAATGAACTCCAGGCATGCAGGCCTCCAACTGCTACCAAAGTTTATCCTCAAGATTTGTGTGCTTCCAAGAACCCTGGCTAAAATGGAAGGGGCGGTTCTAAGAGTTTATTTACAGATCCCTCCGTTGAGCAAAGAAACAACTAACATTTCGAGAAGCCCTTAAACATCTTAAGGTTTTAAAAGATCAGACCGGTTAAATCTGCAAAACGGGGAACTCTATGGATTCTGTGATCCCCTTAATAATACAGGAATAAGTCCTGCTCCTTTGTCATCCATGTGCAAGGTGCAGGGAGAATGTGGGACACCGCTGGAACAAAGAAAGGGAATGCACAATCACTAAAAACATTTCTAAACTACCCGGCTATTACAAAACAAATCAATTAATCTTTACTTAATGAGCTAGTTCACTGGAAACGACCAAGGGTCTTTGTGAAGGAGCCATCTTGTCTCCAGGAGCACCAGCCAAAAGCCTGCTGGAGTTGACATACAGCATGTGAATGTTTCGGCCTGTCCATGTTCTTTTTCCAGGTTAGATACTTTCATACAGAGTTTGAAAATATTAGCCCTTCCTTTCGTCTATATTCAAAGCTGTTCCTTACAGTCAACATCCTCCAGTTATTTTCTGTGACTTGCTCAGCTTCTTGAATTCCTCTTTTGAGGAAAGAACAGAACGGCGACTCATAGGATTTGAAATGTTGTCACAATGGCCTGCGGGGGCTTTTGAGATGCACTACAGACACCCAAGAAAGAAACAGGTGTTGAGCTTTGCTGCTGGCTAGAACAGACACACCCTCTTATATTTTCAGAGAAAAATATGAATACTTTTAACTTGGTGTGAGTTTGTTGTGGCTTCTTGCTTCTATGAATTCATTGAATGGTTATAAACCTAATTTTCCACTATATTGCAAGAATCTTTATGGTTTCTTTCCCACGTGGGTTTTGTGATGAGAATGAAGGGCTGAGCTGCAAGTAAAGGTCATTCCACATTCAAAACAAGAATACGGCTTTTACCCTCTGTGAATTCGCAGATGTCTGCTAAGGCTTGAACTCTGGCCAAAGCTCTTTCCACATTCAAAACATGCATATGGTCTTTCTCCTCTGTGAATTTTTTTATGTATACGAAGGCTTATACCCTGGCTGAAGCTCTTTCCACACTCAAAGCACTCGTATGGCTTCTCCCCTGTATGGATCCTGTGATGGCAAATAAGTTCTGTGTTAGTACAGAAACCCTTTCCACACGTCACACACTTATATAGTTTTTCACCTGTATGGTATCGCACATGCACTTTAAGGTGTGAACTCTGACTGAAGCTCTTTCCACACTCTGAGCATTTATATGGCTTCTCACCGGTATGAGTTCTCCGATGTGAACTGAGATGTGGACTCTGGCGGAAACTCTTTCCACATTCCAAGCATTTATATGGTTTCTCCCCTGTGTGAGTTCTCTTGTGTAAAGTAAGGCTAATTAGATGGGCAAAGTTTCTTCCGCACTCCAAACAGCTATATGATTTTTCTCCGGTGTGGATTTTTTGATGTGATGCAAGGCTTGAACCATAAGCGAAGCTCATTCCACACTCCAGACATTTATACGGCTTCTCCCCTGTGTGGATTTTTTGATGAGTTAGAAGACCTTGGCTATGATGGAAGCTCTTTCCACAGTCAAAACAGGTATACGGTTTCTCCCCTGTGTGAATTTTTTTATGATATACAAGGCCTGAGCTGTTACTGAAGGCCTTTCCACACTCTAGACAGGCATATGATTTCTTCCCTGTGTGAATGTTTTGATGTTTTTTAAGATTTAAGCAGCAATGGAAGCCCTTTCCACACTCCAAGCATATAAACGGTTTTTCTCCTGTGTGGATTCGCTCGTGTTCAGTAAGTTGTGAATGCCTACGGAAGCTCTTTGCACACTCCAAGCATTTGTGTGCTTTCTCCTCCGTGTGGATTCTGCAATGTGAGTTGAGGGCAGATTTGCTTCTGAACGCTTTCCCACACGATGGGCACTGATTTGTTTTCTCTCCCTGGCGGTCTTTCTCCTGGACTGGGATCTTATGGCTGTCATCAGGCCGCGCAAGAATGCCTTTATCACGCTTGGTTATGTCCGACGAGACCCGGGAACGACGACTGTCCTTCTGTCCACCTGCTGAAACTAAGGGAAGATCCAAATTAAGAGCATAATCCCCATTACAATCCCAGCAAGACTTGCAAGCCCCTCGTGGCTGGTTGCTGCAAAATGCAAACTGAGAAGGAGTCTTTTCAGTCCATCATCTGCCAAAGGAGGACAAAGCAAAGCAAAGGTTTTTAATAATGGCAAACTCTCCACGGTGGCATTTTTCTCTCTCTTCCTAATAAATGCATTATAATATTAATTCCAGAATGGCCATTAATTCTGAGATGATCGTGGGCATTTGATGTGCTTCGTCTAGTGGGGGGTGGGGACTGATTCAACATCCCAGCTAAGCTCCTACAAAGAAAGCTTGCAGGAGAGATGCTGTGAGCTGTGGAAACGGACACAGATTCTCACCCCAATGGGTCAAACCAATCCTGGATGAATCATAAAATTGTAGAGTTGGAAGGGACCACGAGGGTCATCTAGTCCAACCCCCTGCAATGCTGCAATCTATTGTCCAAGGTGGGGCTACCAACTAGGCTGTGGGAGCCTCCCCATGTGTGGAGCTCCCACTTGCAGTTTCCATGGTAAAAGTGCGGTGTCTTCCTCCTGATCCCCACCAGAGAAAAAAGAAAATGAATCTTCTACACATCACCATTAAATCATTCCTTTCCTTTCTTCTTACCTTTTATCTCTGCTAGCCTGGAGCTTTGGCCCTGCAGCCTCCCTCGTTTTATTGCTAAAGGAGCTTCCTCACTCCCAACATCTCCCCAGGTCCCCATCTCCATTCCCTGCCACTCACCAAATCTCTCTGAGGGTCCTGGAGAGGAACGGTCAGAGGTTGTGGGAGACGGCCTGACCAGGTCAACTGTCCATCTTCCCCCTTCCATCCTCGCTAGGATTGTGGGATCAGCCTCTTTTATCCTTGCTGAGGAGCTCAGAAGGCATTTTCCTAGGACGGAAAAATAAGCTACAGGAGTCTCAGAGGATCTGCAGGGATTCTCCTGTCCCAGATATTCTCCGGCCCCTGAAGAAGCCCAAATGGGGCATCCCCTCTGCAACAGTCCCCAATAGAATCTTCTTTGCACCACCATTAAAAAGACATTCCTCTCCTTTCTTTCCTCCGTTTGTCTCTGTTCTTAACCTGCAGCCTCCCTTGTTTTCTTGCCAGAGGAACTTCCTCACTCCCAACATCTCCCCATGTTCCCCCTCTCCATTCCCTGCAACTCACCAGATCTCTCTGAGGGTCCTGGGAGGGAAAGCTTGGAGGTCGTTGGGAGAAATGCAGGAGGCAGCCTGACCAGGTCAACTGTCCATCTTCCCCCTTCCATCCTCTCTAGGACTGCGGGATCAGCTTCTTTTATCCTTGCTGAGGAGCTCAGAAGGCATTTTCCTGGGACGGAAAAATTAAGCAAAAGGAGCCTCTGAGGACCTGCAGGGATTCTCCTGCCCCTGAAGAAGCCCAAATGGGGCATCCCCTCTGCAACAGTCCCCAACAGAATCTTCTTTGCACCACCATTAAAAAACATTCCTCTCCTTTCTTTCCTCCGTTTGTCTCTGTTCTTAACCTGCAGCCTCCCTTGTTTTCTTGCCAGAGGAACTTCCTCACTCCCAGCATCTCCCCGTGTCCCCCCTCTCCATTCCCTGTCACTCACCAGATCTCTCAGAGGGTCCTGGGAAGGAAAGCTTGGAGGTCGTTGGGAGGAATGCAGGAGGCAGCCTGACCAGGTCAACCGTCCATCTTCCCCCTTCCATCCTTGCTAGGTTTGCAGGATCAGCCTCTTCCACCCTTCCTGAGGAGCTCAGAAGCTGCAAGTTCCTGGGAGAGCGATAGAAGCAAAGGCAGCCTCAGAGGCCCTGCAGGCACTTTCCCGCCCAAGATATTTTCTTGGCAAATGATAAGCCTGCCTGGGTGTGGAGCTCCCACTTGCAGTTTCCATGATAAAAGAGGAGCGCCTCCCTCCTGAACCCCACCATGCGAGGAAAGTGGAGTCATGCCTGAAAGAAGATCTTCTTCCCACCACCTTTAAAAACACCCCTTTTCTTTTCCCTCTGCCATCCTGGAGCTGTAACACGGCTGCCTCACTTCCATTCCTCCTCCTCTCTTTCCCCTCACTGGCAGCGGGGGTTCAGGGTTTCAGCCAGAGGACATTCCCCCAGCCCTCAGTCCGTAGAGCATCCAACTCTTAATCTCAGGGTCATGGGGTTTGAGCCCCATGTTGGGCCAAACTTTCCTGCATCGCAGGGGGTTGAGCTAGATGACCCTCAAGGTCCCTTCCAACCAGGCAATTCTATCATGCTTCTTGCAGACCCCAGGAGGTGAGCCAGAGACTTTCTGCACGCAGAGCAGAGGCTCCACCACCAGTCCTCTTCTTATGCGTGCTAGCAGGGATCAAATCCTGGGTGGTCTCCTGCCCTCCCCACCCAGCACAGACCCCCCCTCCTTTTCCAACCTCCCCCCTCCTCCAAGATCCCCTTTCTGGAACTGCCCCTTTCCTAACCTTGGGGCGGGGGGGTAGGCGGAAGAGCAGTATCTCCTGCGCGCAGCACAACCGCCTCCCTCGCAGCTTTTCAAACGTGGGTGGAGGGGACACGCGCTCTCTCGCGCGCGCGCGCGGGCGCTTCTGCCCCTCCCCGAAAGTCCCCTCTAACTGTGCCTGGGTGGGGACCTGGGGGATTTCCAAAATGCAAACGTTTCTTACTTGCTTGCTCTCTGGCTTTTGAAGAAAAGAAAACGTCACAGAGATATTTATGGGAAGTGAAGAGAAGGAGCCTGGGCGCGTAGGGGACGGAAAGGTGCAATGAAATGGGAGTGGGAGATGCGGGGCGGGAGGAGGAGGATTTGCATTTGGGGGAGGGGCGATTGATGTCAAAGAGGGAAGAGCCCACCCCCCCACCCGCAGTCCGAGCGTTGCTGAAGCTCTTTCCACACTCCAAACTTTTATATGGCTTTTCACCAATATGAGTTCTCTGATGTGAGCGGAGATGTGCACTCTGACGGAAACTCTTTCCACATTCCAAGCACCTTGCGTAAAGTAAGGCTAATTCCATGGGCAAAGTTCCTTCCGCACTCCAAACATCTATATGATTTCTCTCCTGTGTGGATTATTTAGTGCGATGTAAGTTTAGAGCCATAGATAGGCTCCTTTACACAGACCCTTGGTCGGTTCTAGCGCGCTAGGATTCGTGTTTGTTTAGAAATTTGTTTAGAAACGTTTTTAGTCATTGTGCATTGCCTTCCTTTGTTCCAACCGTGTCCCACATTCTCCTTGCAACTTGTAGATGGATGACAAAAGAGTAGGACTTATTCCTGCGTTATGAAGGAGATCACGGAATCCATGCAATTCCCTGCTTTTAGTTGCTTCTTTGCACAACAGAGGGATCCCTAAATAAAGTCTTAGATTAGAATCTCCCCTTCTATTTCAGCCAGGTCCCCTCCCCTTCCTCTTTGCAGTCTTAGAGGGGACTTCCGAGGGAGGGGCAGGAACGTGAAAGAGCGCGCGTCCCCTTCTCCATCTGAAAAACTGGGAAGAATGCGATTGTGCTGCGCGCAGGAGATGCTGTTTCCCCCCGCCCAAGGTTAGGAAAAGAGGGGAAGGAAAGGGACGGTTCCAGAAAGGGGGTCTTGGAGTGGGGGGTGGGGGAGATGCATGGGACCATCCCCCAAAAATTCAGCTCAAAGAAAGTTGCAGTGGGCGCAAAGGATGGTCGTGCAGCGGCTCCCCAGGAAACGATGCCAGGTTGGAGAAACGGATTTGGGAGGTAAGACGCGAGAGGATGCGCATCCGATGGAAGGCGAAGCAGGATGGCTCTGGGAGGAAGGAGGAAGGCAGGCGCTGGTTGGGAAAGGAGGGGGGGCTGTGCTGGGTGGGGAGGGCAGGAGACCACCCAGGATTTGGTCCCTGCTAGCACGCATAAGAAGAGGACTGGTGGTGGAGCCTCTGCTCTGCGTGCAGAAAGTCTCTGGCTCACCTCCTGGGGTCTGCAAGAAGCATGATAGAATTGCCTGGTTGGAAGGGACCTTGAGGGTCATCTAGCTCAACCCCCTGCAATGCAGGAAAGTTTGGCCCAGCATGGAGCTCAAACCCCATGACCCTGAGATTAAGAGTTGGATGCTCTACAGACTGAGCCACACATCAGGGCTGGGGGACGCCCGCTACCGGTGAGGGGAAAGAGAAGAGGAGGAATGGAAGGGAGGCAGCCGTGTTACAGCTCCAGGATCGCAGAGGGAAAAGAAAAGGGATGTTTTTAAAGGAGGTGGGAAGAAGATCCTCTTTCAGGCATGACTCCACTTTCCTCACATGGCAAGGTTCAGGAGCCAGGCACTCCTCTTTTATTATGGAAACGGCATATGGGAACTCCACACCTGTTATTGTTGTTTAGTCGTGTCCGACTCTTCATGACCCCATGGACCAGAGCACAGCAGGCACTCCTGTCTTCCACTGCCTCCCGCAGTTTGGCCAAATCCATGCTGGTAGCTTCGAGAACACTGTCCAACCATCTTGTCCTCTGTCGTCCCCTTCTCCAACATCAGGGTCTTTTCCAGAGAGTCTTCTCTTCTCATGTGGTGGCCAAAGTATTGGAGCCTCAGCTTCAGGATCTGTCCTTCCAGTGAGCACTCAGGGCTGATTTCCTTAAAAATGGAGAGGTTTGTTCTTCTTGCAGTCCATGGGACTCTCAAGAGTCTCCTCCAGCACCATAATTCAAAAGCATCAATTCTTGGGCGATCAGCCTTCTTTATTGTCCAGCTCTCACTTCCATACATCACTACTGGGAAAACCATAGCTTTAACTATACGGACCTTTGTTGGCAAGGTAATGTCTCTACTTTTCACCCCTTTTACCCCTTCATGGATCACTGCCTTGCCGTGGCGAAGGGGCTTGAATAACTTAGAGAAGCTATGAACTATGCCGAGCGGGGCACCAAGATGAACATGTCATAGTGGAGAGTTTTGACCAAACGTGATCCACCTGGAGGAGGAACCGGCAAGCCACTCCTGTATCCCTGCCAAGAAAACTCAATGGACAAAGACAACAGGCTCCACACCTAGGCAGGCTTATCATTCGCCAAGAAAATGTCTTGGGCGGAAAAATGCCTGCAGGGCCTCTGAGGCTGCCTTTGCTTCTTCCTCCCTCCCAGGAGCCTGCATCTTTCCCCACCACCTCCAAGCGTTCTCTCCCAGGACCCTCAGAAGGATGCTGGGAGTGAGGAAGCCCCCCTGGCAAGAAAATGAGGAAGGCTGCAGAGCCAGATTAAAGATAGACAGGAAAGGAAAGGAAATGTTTTTAATGGTGATGTGAAAAAGATCCTCTTTCAGGCATGACTCCTTCTTTCTTTTCTGGTGGGTCTCAGGAGAAAGACACCCCACTTTTACCACGGAAACTGTGAGTGGGAGCTCCACACATGGGGAGGCTCCCACAGCCTAGTTGGTAGCCCCACCTTTGACGAAAGATTGCTGCATTGCAGGGGGTTGGACTAGATGACCCTTGTGGTCCCTTCCAACTCTACGATTTTATGGTTCATCCAGGATTGGTTTGACCCATTGGGGTGAGAATTTGTGTCCATTTTCACAGCTCACAGCATCTCTCCTGCAAGCTTTCTTTGTAGGAGCTTAGATGGGATATTGAATCAGTCCCACCCCACACTCAATGGAGCACATCAAAGGCCCACAATCATCTCAGAATTAATAGGCATTCTGGAAATAATATTATAATGTGTTTATTAGCAACAGGGAGAAAGATGCCAGCGGGGAGAGTTTGACCTAATTAAAAATCCTTCCTTTGCTTTGTCCCCCTGAAGATGTTGGCAAATTAGAACTAAAGTGCAATGCCTGATGTTAGGAACTTGGCCCTGGGGTGGCCTTCAGCTCTGGTCCATTTCTGCCCAGCAGATGTATAAAGGCAGCTCGCTGTGACTTGCTCTGCTCTCAGGCTTGGTTTGCCAAAGAGTCACATGACTGTCTCAGCTGCCACCAAAAGGCTTTGTTGGGTGAGGGAAACATCACTGGTCAGTATGGGCCAGTGCCGTCTGTCTGCTAATGGCAAAGGCGCTCTTGCTCCTCAAGCATAGTAATAAGAGCATAATAAACGTAAAACAGCAGCTCAAAGGGGGCCTGGAGGCTGCCTGGCAGCTGCCGCCATTGGGGGATGAGGGACTGAAAAGACTCCTTCTCAGCAAGGCACACAGTTGCATTTTGCAGCTACCAGCCGCAAGGGGCTTCCAAGTCTTGCTGAGATTGTAATGGGGATTATGCTCTTAATTGGGCTCTTAGTTTTAGCAGTGGTTTTAGAGTGCACTGAGACGGAAACTCTTTCCACAGTCAAAACAGGTATACGGTTTCTCCCCTGTGTGAATTTTTTGATGATATATAAGGCCTGAGCTGTTAGTGAAGGCCTTTCCACACTCTAGACAGGCATATGGATTCTTCCATACGCTTCAGGTTACAGACTCCGCTAACCCATAAATAGTACCTCGGGTTAAGAACTTTTCTTCAGGATGAGAACAGAACTCGTGCTCAGGTGGCGCAGCAGCAGCAGGAGGCCCCATTAGCTAAAGTGGTGCTTCAGGATAAGAACAGTTTCAGGTTAAAAATGGACCTCCAGAATGAATTAAGTTCTTAACCTGAGGTACCACTGTACTTTAAGATTTGAGCAGTGACAGAAGCCTTTTCCATGCTCCGAGCATTTGTATGGTTACCCTGGCTTGTGAGTTCCACAATGTTTACTGCGGGAGCTGCTACTATTTAAGCTCTTTCCACACTCCGAGCATATAAACCTTTTTTTCTCCCGTGGGGATTCGCTCGTGTACAGTGAGTTCTGAATGCTCAAGGAAGCTCTTCCCACACTCCAAGCATTTGTGTGCTTTCTCCTCTGTGTGGATTCTGCAGTGTGAGTTGAGAGTAGATTTGCTTCTGAACACTTTGGTTTTTTCCCCAGGCAGTGTTTCTCCTGGCTGGGATTTGATGGCCGTCACCAGACTGCGTAAGAATGCCTTCATCACACCTGGTTCCTTCTGATGAGACCCGGGAACCACGACTGTCCTGTCCACCACCTGCTGAAACTAAGAGAAGATCCTAATTAAGAGTGTAATCCCATTACGGTGGTACCTTGGTGTGGCGATCACACAGAGGGCCCCCAGACGTTTGACGGTCTATTGACCCTGTGCCGCCACTGTGATTGCTTTTTCCGCTGCCACCACCCCGTATCTCACGGGGACCCACGGAGTCCAGTCAGTTGTTAACATAAACAAATAATCAAGTTTATTTTTAAATGCGGGAACAAGCTTATGGTTTCAGTTAGTTTTACTTGTCAGTTTCTTATTCTTAGTTCCTAACAACTCCAAACTGATTATTCCAACTATCTATCTGACTCCACCTAACAATTCCTCTCACTCTCTCACAATACATCTCTACCAACCCACACCTAAACCTCCCTCGTCCTTCTTCAACTCCCAAACCTCAACTGACTTTCAAAACCTCCCACTCTGTTATTAACCCCTTGCCTTCTCACTGGCCAATCACATCACACCTATTTTAACCCTTTCCTTATGACCCATCCTAGGAGGCAAACGCCACACTTGGTTCTCTAACGACTTAGTTGTCGAACAACTTGGAACCCCAATGCTGCAAACCCAGAAGTAAGGGTTCCGGTTTGTGAACTTTTTTCCAGAAGCCAAGCGTGCTCTATTTTGAGTGTTACACTTCTGATTTGAATGTTACACTTCCGGTTTGAGTGCTACACTTACATTTTGAGTGCCACGCTTCTGTTCTGAGTGCCACGCTGAGGTCTGTCGGCTGTGGTGTCCTGAGCACCCACGCAACACGGAGCTGATATTTGGCGCTTTTTTTTTACTGTTTATTTTGCTTTTTACTGTTTATTGCGGCTTTTTCGGTTGATTTGTTTTTGTGACAGTGTGGAACCCAGTTCAGCTCTTGATTGATTGGCTGTGGGACTACTGACATGGATAAAAGCAGCAAAGGCAAAAGAACCATGATAACTCTAGAGGTAAAGAAGAAAATTATTTCCAAGCATGAGAGCGGGGTCCGTGTAAGTGATCTGGCAACGCAGTTTGGTATGCCCAGAACTACAATTAGTACCATCTTAAAAAATAAGGATGCCATTAAGGGAGCCAGTGTTGCAAAGGGTGTTAAAACACTCACAAGGCAACGAACACAGACAATTGAAGAAGTGGAAAAATTGCTTTTAATATGGATAACTGAAAAACAGCTGTCCGGTGACAGCATTTCTCCAAGCATAATTTGTGAAAAAGCTTTAAGTTTGCATGCCGACCTCATCAAAAACACCCCTGGAGGAAGTGCTGAGGGTGAGACTTTCAAGGCAAGCAGAGGGTGGTTTGAAAAGTTTAAGATGAGAAGTGGCATCCACAGTGCGGTGAGACATTGTGAAGCCGCCAGTGCCAACAAATTAGACGCCGACCGGTTTGTTTTGGAATTTAAAGATTATGTCGAGTCGCAGGGCTTTGTTCCCCAGCAAGTTTTTAGCTGTGACGAGACAGGTCTCTTTTGGAAGAAAATGCCAAAGAGGACCTACATAACAAAGGAGGAGAAAGCATTGCCAGGGCATAAGCCCATGAAAGACAGGCTGACCCTTTTATTTTGTGCGAATGCAAGCGGCGATTTTAAGCTGAAGCCTTTGCTAGTCTACCATTCTGAGAACCCCAGGGCGTTTAGGAAAAACAACATCATAAAAAGCAAATTGCATGTGATGTGGAGGGTGAACGGCAGAGCTCGGGTAACCAGGCAATTTTTTATTGAGTGGGTTCATGAAGTGTTTGGGCCAAGTGTAAAAAAATACCTCCAAGACAAAAATCTTCCACTGAAGTGCCTGCTTGTTATGGATAATGCTCCAGGTCACCCTCCAGGATTGGAGGACGAGTTGATGGAAGAGTTCGGTTTTATCAGTGTAAAGTTTTTGCCCCCCAACACGACTCCTCTCATCCAGCCCATGAACCAGCAGGTCATATCAAATTTTAAGAAGCTTTACACCAAAGCACTGTTCCAAAGGTGCTTTGAGGTGACCTCGGACACAAAGCTAACCCTCAGAGAGTTCTGGAAGAACCATTTCAATATCTTCCATTGCTTACATCTCATAGACAAAGCATGGGGTGATGTGACTCAGAGAACACTGAAGTCAGCATGGAAGGAATTGTGGCCAGCAGCTGTTCCTGAAGATGTATTTCAGGATGTTGAAGGAGATGCTCCTGTTGTTGAGGATATTGTGTCTCTGGGAAAGTCCATGGGCTTGCAGGTGAGTAGTGATGATGTGGAGGAGTTAGTGGAGGACCACAAGACTGAGCTCACCACAGAAGAACTTCAAGACATTCTGACGGAGCAGCAACAGGCTCCGGAGGAGCAGCAACAGGCGGCAACTGAGGAATTGTCTTCAGAGGAGGAGGAGAGGAGAGAAGGTGTTTCTCCTGCACCGATCCAAGAAATGTGTGCAAAATGGGCTGAAGTGCAAACTTTTGTTGAGAAATATCACCCTGATAAAGCTGCTGTAAGTCATGCCACTAAGACTTTCAACGATAATGTCATCTCTCATTTTGGACAAATATTAAAACATCGGAAAAAGCAAATGCCAGCTGAAAAATTTTTAGTGAAGAAAAGATTCAGTGAGTCTGAACCAGGTGTCAGTGGTGTAAAAAAATCAAGGGAAAGAATGGCAAGGGATCAGCCACCTACAGTGATTCTGGAAGAGGACCACAGAACACCTGAACGACAGTCACCTACTGTGATTATTGAAGGGGATCCCTCCATCCAAACCATGACTGTCATCATTGCAGGTAAGAAAAAAATTACATTTTTGTTTTTATCATCCCCGGTGCTGCTTTTACATTGTGCTTATTTATTGCTTTTATAGTACAGTATATTCTGTTTATTGCTTTCATTGTGTGCCATTTTATGGATCTGTGGTTTCATTAGATAGTAAAATCTACATTAAATTGCTGTTTTAGGGGTTTATTTTAAAGGTCTGGAACGGATTAATCCATTTTGCATTACTTTCTATGGGAAACCGCGCCTCGATTTTTGAACATTTCAGAACTCAAACAGTCTTCCGGAAACAGATTACTTTCAGAAACCGAGAAACCACTATACTTTGGTTCCTGAATCTCTTAGGCATATTGATAGTGTGCTCAGCTTAACAGATACTTGCCAGACTGTATTTGCCAGAAAGTGTAAGCCCCTACAGTCCAAAGACAACTGGAAAGTTTTCCCCATTGCCTTCCTCCTTGCAGAGAAGGTCAATTTGGGAGAGTCAAAATGGCTTCAGGATTGCTCTCCTGTGCTATTTCAGTCTTGTGATTTATATACTTAGGCATGCATTTGCCGTGTACATTTATGAACATTTATTCTATATTTGAGATCTCAGAATTCTTATAAACACCTTGTAATATACCCAAGAATGACCACACCCTTGTCCAGTTGTCAGACCACAGTGACCTACTTGGCAGATTGGCAGGTCAGTGCCCATCAAACACTAATCACAAGACTTGCAGGTGCAAAATAAGGGAAGAACGTGCACCAGATTTTCCTTAACAACCATTAAAGGAACCTCAACAGTTACATGGTCCCAGTGGCCGCTCCCAGTCACCAGTCTAGCTGCCACATTCTGGATTAGCTGTAGTTTCCAAGTCACCTTCAAAGGTAACCGCACATAGAGCACATTGCAGTAGTCCACAATTCACCGTGTATGTAAGTTTGGTATCGTTTCAAATAAGATAAAATTTTATTTTATGGTTTAGTATTGTTTGTATTGTGAATTATGTATTGTGCGGGACCCACCATAACCTTTTTTGTGCTAGGGCCCGCTGAAGGTCTTGATCCAGCCCTTGCTGTCTGAAGGAGCCACATAATGGCACAGGATGATGGTTAAAATAAGGAGGGAGGAGAAGACTTGCAGGGAGGGAAGAGACTGGTATATTTACCCAGGTTTTCATTTATTTAAATACTGTATTAGCCCAAATATAAGCCGCTCCCGCAAATAAGCCGCACCTTTAAAATTCAAGGGGGAGGGAAATTGGGTTACAGGCTGAAAATCGCTGTGGTGTAAGACCGAGCCAATTTAAGCCTTTCATCCTGCAAGCCTGCAAAAGTTACTGTACAATCGCTAAAATCGCAAGTCGCTATTCCAATTTCTACAATTCCGCAGGCACTCAAGCTTGCAAATTGGCAAGAAAACATTTCTTTGTTCTGTTTTACCGTAGGTCTGTTCCAGCAGCGATATTTATTTTTGTAAGGTCGCAAATTTAAGCCGCACTTTTAACTTCCTGTACTCCGAAAGCTTCAGGTGCCTCGTAATATTTAACCCATGAAACTACCCGCAATGCCTAAGTTCCACTGTCGGCGGTCATATGCTTCTGGAAACTAGTTGCCTGAAACCATAGGATGGGGAAATGGCCTTGCACTCGGTTGCTGCTTGTCGGCGTCCAATTGGGGAATCTGGCCAGTTGCTGTGAGAGTGGGACGCTGGACATGATAAGCCATTGGCCTTGTCCAGAAGACTCTTCTTATTGTTTTTCCTACTGAAATTTGGGAGAAGGGTGAAATTCTTTCCATCTCTGCCTCTCCCACACAGATTCTGGATCTGCCCCACCGCTGCAGCAGCTGCAGGAGTTTCAGAAGGGTCCTAGTTTGTGCTGCTTTGTCTCCCCCTCCAGCAACGCAATGGCCTCGGAGGCACCATCTGGACTGTGTTTTCTTTTGAGTGCCGTGGAAATAGCTGCTAGGCAGCCACTTCAGGTAAGAAAGGACTCAGAGAATAAGGGAGATACATGAGAGAAGGGGGCGGGCCCTGTCTTTGTGTTCTGAATATCCTTTTTCTCTCTCTCTCTGCTGACCTGAAGGGACACGGGTGGCGCTGTGGGTTAAACCACAGAGCCTAGGACTTGCTGATCAGAAGGTCAGCGGTTCGAATCCCTGCGACCGGGGTGAGCTCCCGTTGCTCGGTCCCTGCTCCTGCCAACCTAGCAGTTCGAAAGCACCCTTTACCTTTACCTGCTGACCTAGTTATAGGGCTGATAATTTGCTGAAAGGCCATTATCACTTCCCCTATACAGTAGGCCATTATCCCTTCCCCTTTACAGTAAACTCTCTTCAGCTGGCTTTTAGCTTGCTTGCTGTCTTTGTCGAACCAGCTATGAGATCCCATTGATCTTCTTGAGCCACTGTTCTTGATCTCAGTTCTCAGGCGGTCTTGCAGCCTGTCAGTCAAGAACTTCAAGAAATACATCATCATCATCATCATTTTTTTATTTGTATATCGTCTTTCTATCTTGCAATACTCAAGGCGGTTTACAAGCTGAAGAAACAAAAAATGTACATCTTATAACAATCTAATGCAATACAAAAATGTGACAATAAAACAAAACTTTAAAATAAGCAACATACATCATATAAAGTAACATTCAACAATTAGTAAAGGTGAAGGGACCCCTGACCATTAGGTCCGGTCGTGGCCAACTCTGGGGTTGCGGCTCTCATCTCGCTTTATTGGCCAAGGGAGCCGGCATACAGCTTCCGGGTCATGTGGCCAGCATGACTAAGGCACTTCTGGCGAACCAGAGCAGCACACGGAACTTCCCGCCAGAGCGGTACCTATTTATCTACTTGCACTTTGACGTGCTTTCAAACTGCTAGGTTGGCAGGAGCAGGGACCGAGCAATGGGAGCTCACCCCGTCGCGGGGATTCGAACCACCGACCTTCTGATCGGCAAGTCCCAGGCTCTGTGGTGTAACCCAGAGCACCACCCGCGTCCCACCAACAATTATTAGAGTAGTACAATATAGTAATATCAGCATATAAAAGTTAAAGAGAAGTCCACTCAACAGTTACAATAAATAATTTCTAAACTATAATCAGTAAAACAATGGTAAGCCACAGTACATAAAATAATACAATACAAATTGAGAAGCAGAGACTAGAGGGTGGGGCAAGGCAGGTGGAAAGAGGCCTTGCTTGATGAAGTCTCTCCCCTCCCAGTTCTTCCTCCAGGAACAGCTCCCTTATGAGGACTCCTAGGGTCGGAGGGTGGGGCATAGACTCAGCAGCAGAGATAGCTGAGATAATAGCAGTATGAATAGCCCTTATGCCATCTGCTATGAAGGTGGTCAGTGCTAGACTGAGTGCTGGCGTCCACTTGATTCTATTGCCTGCAGTCACACTTAAGTTTGCATTAGAGATACATTGAGGTTTTCGGGAAGAATTGTTAAACACTGGGCCTGCTAGTACCATTGTTGGAGGTAAATGATCGCTTTCAATATTATGGCCCACCTCAAACTACATGACAAACTTATATGCAAATCGTGAGAGCTTGGAGGATGGGGCAGGACACAAAAAGGAGCCATCAGATCCTTTTGGAACGTCTCCCCATCCTTCCCCCCCCCTTTTTAGCCACCCTGAACAATTGCGAAGCCACAGCTCACATGGTCTTCTTGCTCACCCTTAACTCTAAATCAGGGGTCCGCAAACTTTTCCAGCTGTGGGCTGGTCCACTGTCCTTCAGACCTTGTGGTGGGCCGGACTATATTATGAAAAAAGAAATTGAATTAATTCCTATGCCCCACAAACAACCCAGAGATGCATTTTAAGTAAAAGGACACATTCTTCTCATGTAAAAACACACTGATTCCCAAACTGTCCGCAGGGCCAGATCTGGCCCCCAGGCCTTAGTTTGCCTACACACGCTCTAAATCATTCCTGAACGATTTTTAAAGCACGGGAGCCAGCACCAATCCACAAAAGAATATAATTGCTCTTCTATATCCTCGGTAACTGTATTCAGTAATACTTTCTTGCAATGTTCCCAGTATATTGGTTAAGCTCACTAGCCTGTAATTTCAGGTTATAAGCCAATAAAAGCTCCCCTCACCCAACTGGAAGAATGATACACAGTGCCGTAACTTTTCCTTCTTCTTCCAGGATCTGATCACCTTTGAGGAGGTGGCTGTGTTTTTCACAGAGGAGGAATGGGCTCTGCTGGATCCAGGCCAAAGAGCTCTGCACAAGGAAGTCATGGAGCAGAATTACAAGATGCTGGCCTCTCTCAGTAAGGACACCTTGTTTCCTTGACCGATAGGCACTGAAAGGATGGGGTTACTTTTTGACCCATCGATCCCTACGCTGTTGCTCTTATAAATGGTTGTGCTCCTTACTCCTTAACTTAAAGAAAACAAAAGAGATTATTGTGGACTGTAGGAAATGTAAATTGAATATTCAGCCACTTATTATTGAGGGGAAGTGCGTGGAACAGGTCTCGGTGTTTCGATTTCTGGGAATGGAGTTGAGAGAGGACCTAACCTGGGGAGAAAACAGTAAAGACCTGATGAAGAGAGCACAGCAGAGGTTATATTTTCTGAGAATCCTCCAGAAAAGCAATCTCTCAAAGGACCTGTTGATGGCATTTTACCATTGCACTGTGGAGAGTGTATTAACTTATGGTCTGTGTGTGTGGTTTGGGAGCTGCACGGTCAGCGAAAAAACAGTGCTGTCCAGGGTTGCAAAGACTGCGGAGAGAATAATTGGGTGCCCTCTTCCCATCTTGGATCAAATCTATGCTTCCAGGTGCCATAAGAAAGCTGCAGAGATAGTGCGCACCCCGGAAATGATCTTTTTCAGCTTCTGCCTTCTGGAAGAAGGTACAGGATTATAAAGACTAGGACTAGCTGCCTGAGAAACAGTTTCTACCCAAATGCAATTCTGGTTTTAAACGCAGTATAAGGAGTCTCTATAGGAGTATATTGTAATTTAAAATGGGGTTTCAGAGTTTTTAGGGGTTTTGAATGTCTTATGTAGATTTCCCAATTTCATTGTTCTGTATGGGACAATGACAATAAAGATATCGTATCGTATCGCTCTGGATGTTTGGGGAGTCTAGCTCAGTGGGAGAACAGCTGCTCTGCATGCAGAAGGTTCAGTTGCTAGTGGGAAAGGCCTTTCTCTGGCTAGTATCCTGGACATTCAGCTCCTAATCTGAGCAGCTGTGGCTGGTCTGGAGGTACAAAACGTCACCCCTGAGAGATGAGTTTCCTCTGGACTTGAGGGCTTTTTGATGCAAACTCTTGAAATACACCCATTCCAGCCATCATCTGCTACTGTCCCTGGACCAAAATACTAGCCTTGCTGTTGCCACTGCTCCCAAGGGCCAGGCAAGGATAACTGGCTGAAGAGTCAGGAGATTTGCACTCCACCGCTGCCGCTGCCTTTGGGGAAAACCCAGAGATCAGTGTTAGACCACCATCTTTGCATGTGGAAATTCCTAGGTTCAGTCCTGTCCGTGTGATCACCAAAGTCCCGATCTGAAATCCTGCAGAGGGATATGAAGGCTGGGGAACAGACACATCTGTTGAGTGGGATATTGGCCAGCATAGAATTCATATTGTCCTCCTGGAGGGCAGCATATTCAGAAGGCAAACCCAGCTTCAGGTGTGCATAAATAAAAGTGGGGAATGTAGACATGCAATAATAATATACCCATACAAACGGTCAAACAAGCGCAAAATCCTTTGTTTTCTGCTGGAAATTCAAAAATGTTTTCTTTTTCTCAACCCTCACCCCAGATGATGGGCAGAATAATGGGAATTCTATGCTGTCGTCAGAAACTCCTGCGGTGGAAGAAGGAAAAGAAATGGTTGCAAATCAAAGAAAACCTATAAAGCATGGAAAAGAGAAATCCTCACTTTCTCAGGGTGCTAATGTCCTTGAACCCCAAATCCTGCAGGAAGATGAACAAGGAAACAGCCAGAGAATGTGTTTCACGTGTGGGGAAATATTTAGATGTGAATCACACCTAAACAGGCATTACAAGGACACACACAGGGGAGAAACCACTTAAGTGCATGGAGTGTTGAAAGAGCTTCTGATGGCCAATGCAGATTACTATACATTATAGAACACACGCAGGGGAAAAACCAATTGAAACATTAGCGGGACTGATATAAACACGTGCAGTAAGAAATAATTAAGGGGAAGATAATTAGTATCTGAGCTGGATATGCAGAAATAAAAATATTTTGTTTTGCTTGTTGAAATATTTGTAAAAGGTGAAAATGAAAAATGAAAATTGTTTTTTTAAATATATATATATAAGTTATGTTGGATATTTTGTTATGCTGGAGATAAAAAAAATACTATTTTTTAAAAAATAAAACTTTGAACTCGAAGTTTTTATGCCTTTTTATGCCCTTTAAGAACGAATTTGTTTAGCGGTGTGGATGGGTGCATGGAACACTTTTCTGTTTGCAAAAGAACATAGCTGGGGGTGCTGAACTGAGTCTTTGACCCGGGTGAAAGAAAGCCTGGTTTCACCCCTGTGTTTGTCTGGCAGTCCCCACCCCCACCCCATATATTGTGCACCCCGTTCTTCCCAGCTTTTTTCCTTCTGGAATCCACTTGTTTGATGCATTACTGTCTTTTAATATTTTGTTGGAAGCCACCCAGAGTGGCTGGGGAAGCCCAGCCAGATGGGCGGGGTATAAATAAATAATAATAATAATAATAATAATAATAATAATTATTATTATTATTATTATTCCTATTTGTCTGGTATTGCAGCAGAGGGCAGTATGGCCTGTCTTTTTAAAATCAGGCGGCAGGTAATTGAGGCTGGGGGGTTGGTCTCCCAGGCGCCCTCCCTCCTCCTCAGCTGTGATTGAGCTGTGATCAGACTCACTTTAAAAAAACAAAGGCAGAGATCTTTCTTTTGAAGCTACAGCAACTTGACTTCTCTAACACAGCTGCCGATGCAAGAGGGCCGTGTTCAGGCCTAGCCCTAGCTATTCCTCCCCCTGAAGGGATCCCTCTATACTGCTTCACAATTTCTTCGGAGGCTAAGCGAAGGGCCTTTACCTGTGCCCGTCTCAACTGTTTTCCTACAGCAGTTCTGCCGGGTCGTTATTCCAGAGTCCCCATCGCAAACAGAACATGCACCTGTAATGACACGGCTCTGGAGACTATGGAACATGTAATGCTCTTCTGTCCCAACTGGACAGATGAAAGATCTCGGTTTTTAACTCCTCTCATGAACAAGCTTCATCTCCCAATCCAGCCCTGGATAGTGTCCCTTTTTTTGCAGGATTCTGATTGTTGGATTACCAAGATGACAGCTAACTTCCTGCTCAGTGTGATGAAGAGGAAAGCGGCACTAACTTCTTTTTAACACCACAGCTGCAGTCGATACGCTGCACAATCGAACGAAGTTCCAAGTAGCTTTATTGTACAAGGTCAATGGGGCTAGGACAAATCCGAGGAGCTGAAGGACCCCTTTAACGATCCTCCTCCACCCTCAGCAGGTTTTTTTTGTCTTTTTGTTTTTGTATTATCAGTCACTCGATGTTTTAAATCCCTTGTCGCTTCTGTTATCTCTTTTTTTTTTCCCTGTAAGTATTTGCACAGGACGATATCCACCGTTACCTCCCCACCCCCATTTTATGTTGTTATTTCTATGTATATTATGCTATGGCCACACGGCTAATGCAATAAAATCTATTGATCTTTCTTTTAGGCATTTTACCATTAGAAATTAAAAAAGACATAAGACCACTGTTCATGTGTGCCACCACAGCAGCAAGAATCCTTGTGGCGAGGAAGCGGGAAAACTAAACAATACTAACAATCACAGATTGGCAGATACTCCTGTTAGAATATTTACAACTAGCAAAACTGACGGGAAGAGTTAGAGGAGTATTGAACCAGAAAATGTTTGGAGAATGGAGAATATTTAAGGATCATATAAGATCATATTGTACCAACCACACCATATTAGCAGAACTTGAGTGATACTTGTAAACACAACAAATACCGTTTGTGGAGAAGACGGGAACAATATTAAAGAATATAAAACTGTGGAAAAAACGACAGTATAAACAGTACAATGAGAATGATTGGAAGACTTGTTTTGTCAGAAGTCTTTTTTATTTAAGTGTTTATTTAAGTATTAATTAGGAAGATTAAGTTTTTTTTATGCACGTAAATCTGCTTCTTCTTCTTTCTTTTTTCTGTATTTTCTTTTTTCTGTATTGTTTTTTCTTTAATTTTATTTTTGAAGTATGAGATTGTAAATTCTTTGTAAATTCTCAGTATATGTGTGTAATTTAAATTAATAAAGATTTAAATAATAATAATGGAAGTACAAATACAAAAAAAGGCAGCACAGTATATCTGGAAGAGACTTAAATCAGGTTAGAACCATGAGAAAAGCCAGTCTTCTAGAGATGGAGTCCTGCGTATCTGTATTTGTTGTATGCATGACAAAAATCACACCAAACCATGCAGGACCCTCAGAGCCCATTGGCAGGTGCTATTTTTTTCCAGTTAGCGCTAAACTTCACACCAAATTAAAAGTTGCCAGTCCCATAAGCTTCTCCATTTGGAGGCAAATGAAATTCCGGCCGTCAGAAGCATCCATGTTAAAAGTTCCTGGGAGCTGAACCCTTTCAGCTGATCGTGCCATAGATTTTGTAAACAAATCTGTTGTAAAGTTGGGATGGGATACAGTGGTACCTTGGTTTGTAACCGTTTTGGATTACAACCACGTCAAACCCGGAAGTGTCAAACCTGCGGACTGTCTCGCCAGAGTGGTGCATGCTCTGGTTATCTCCCGCTTGGACTACTGCAATGCACTCTACGTGGGGCTACCTTTGAAGGTGACTCGGAAACTACAACTAATCCAGAATGCGGCAGCTAGACTGGTTACTGGGGGCGGCCGCCGAGACCATATAACACCGGTCTTGAAAGACCGGTGTTATATGGCTCCCAGTACGTTTCCGAGCACAATTCAAAGTGTTGGTGCTGACCTTTAAAACCCTAAACGGCCTCGGTCCAGTATACCTGAAGGAGCGTCTCCACCCCCATCATTCTGCCCGGACGCTGAGGTCCAGCACCGAGGGCCTTCTGGCGGTTCCCTCATTGCAAGAAGCAAAGCTACAGGGAACCAGGCAGAGGGCCTTCTCGGTAGTGGCGCCCGCCCTGTGGAACGCCCTTCCAGCAGATGTCAAAGCGATAAACAACTACCTGACATTCAGAAGACATCTTAAGGCAGCCCTGTTCAGGGAAGTTTTTAACGTGTGATATTTTACTGTATTTTTGGTTTTTATGGAAGCCGCCCAGAGTGGCTGGGGAGGCCCAGCCAGATGGGCGGAGTATAAATAATAAATTATTATTATTATTATTATTATATAACTGTGTGTCCCCTTTTTTTTTGGATTATATTTTTTTTAATTACATCCCTTTTGGGCGGGGAGGCCCCATTGGCGAAAGCGCGTCTCCAAGGGTTCTCAGATGTTGAAGAAGGCTGGTGCTCACATGGCTTTTTCCACACTTCGTACCTTTCCATAACTTCGCCACTGTGTGTTTTAGTGTTTAGGAAGTCTACCAATGTCCACACCCCATGCAGTTTTACAGGTTTTCGCCTGTGTGGGTTTTCTGATGTCCCGAAAGGTTTGCTTTGTCACCGAAGCTTTTCCCACACCATGTTTTCTCTCCCGTATGTATTCTTTGATGTCTAGCAAGCCGACTGTTTGCACTGAAGCTCTTTCCACACACCGTGCATTTAAATGGTTTCTCGCCTGTGTGCGTTCTCTGGTGTAAAGTAAGAGCACTGCTGTCAATAAAGCACTTTCCACACTCCATACATTTATACGGCTTCTTTCCCGTATGTGTTTTTTGATGTCTGCTAAGGTTACTACTCAGACTGAAGCTTTTCCCGCACACAGTGCATTTAAAGGGTCTCTCCCCTGTGTGGGTCCTTTGATGTAAAGTAAGGCCACTGCTGTCGTTGAAGCACTTCCCACAGCTGACACATTTGTACGGCTTCTCCCCTGTGTGCGTTCTCTGATGTGTCGTCAGGCTACTGCTCTGACTAAAGCTTTTCCCACACTCCACACATTTAAACGGCTTCTCCTCTGTGTGCGTTCTCTGATGTGAAGTAAAGCTACTACGAGCGCTGAAGCTTTTCCCACACTCGATGCATGTATATGGTTTCTCCCCCGTGTGGATTCTCTGATGTAAAGTAAGGCTGCTGCTGCTACGGAAGCACTTTCCACACTCCGTACACTGACATGGCTTTTCCCCTGTGTGTGTTCTTTGATGTAACATCAGGTTACCGCTCTGACTGAAGCTCTTTCCGCACTCTTTGCATTTAAATGGCTTTTCCCCTCTGTGGATTCTCTGATGTTTAGTAAGGCTACTGACCTCAATGAAGCTCTTTCCACACTCGGCGCATGTATATGGTTTCTCTCCTGTGTGGATTCTGCAATGTATATTTAAGTTTGATTGATGTCTAAATGCTTTCCCACACACCAGGCATGTTTTCCTGTTGTTCCTTTTGTGATCTTCCTGTTGGGACAGGGGTTCCTGGACAACAGCACTTTGGGAAGCAGGGACCTCCTTCTTCCTATCCTCTGAGTGGTTTCTCTCATCCCTTTTTGGTCCTCTTTGATTTCCAAACATCTTTTTTCCTGATTCATGCTCGGCTTTTTCCAGTGACACCAAACATTTTCCCATATATTTCTCACTGCTCAATCCATCATTCCCTGGGGGATGAGGAAAAAAATTTACAGTCATACCTCGAGTTGAATGTGCTTTGGGCTGAGCGCGTTTGAGTTGCGCTCCACGGCAACCCGGAAGTAACGGAGCACGTTACTTCCGGGTTTCGCTGCTCGCGCATGCGCAGACGCTCAAAATGACATCACGCACGTGCGAAGAAGTGGCGAAACACTTCCACTGCGTCTTGCGTTCCGTTCGGGATGCTAATGGGGCTCCAGAATGGATCCCGTTCCCATCCCGAGGTACCACTGTATGTATGAACTTCAAGGTAGAAACATGGGATATTATCACAGGTTGACCACAATTTGCTGCTTCTCTGATTTTAGCATTCCCAAGAAATGTGGGAGCATTGTACTGCTAGCCAAGGATTCCCTGCACCACCTAACAGTGGACCTCCAGGATCTCAGCCATTATTCTAACTTTGGGTATCTGAAGAAGTGTGCATGCACACAAAAGCTCATACCAATAACAAACTTAGTTGTTGTCTAAGGTGCTACTGGAAGGAATTTTTGGGGGGAAAACAAGTGGAGCATCAGTTACCTACTGGATATTCAGAAGAAGATGCTGTTTTGGCGTTTGGGGCACCTGCCTTTTCCTTGTCCTGCTGTGGCAAGGGCAGGCCTTCTGGCCTTGGGGCAGAGATGGGAACTTTTCAAACCCTTAAAAAGCCCTCAAGAACATTTGGAGGCTTCCTCATGCCCGGTCAAACTGATTCTTCATCAAACCTCCACATGGACTCATTCAACTACATGATCTCAGGGCTTTCCCACCAGCTGCTAGCTGATCCCTCTTCCCCCATGGAGATGCCAGAGGTTGAACATAGGATCCTCTGTGTGCAGCCAGGTTCCTTTTCTAGACATATGTGGGGCTACCACTGAAGGTGACCCGGAAACCACAACTAATCCAGAATGCGGCAGCTAGACTGGTGACTGGGAGCGGCCGCTGAGACCACATAACACCAGCCCTGAAAGACCTACACTGACTCCCAGTACGTTTCCAAGCACAATTCAAAGTTTGGTGCTGACTTTAAAGCCCTAAATGGCTTCAGCTTTGTATACCTGAAGAAGTGTCTCCACCCCCATCATCCAAATGGGACATTGACATCCAGCTCCAAGGGGCTTCTGGAGATTCCCTCCCTGCGAGAAGTGAGGTTACAGGGAACCAGGAAGAGGGCCTTCTCGGTAGTGGCGCCCGCCCTGTGGAACTCCCTCCCATCAGATGTCAAGGAAATAAACAACTGTCTGACTTTTAGAAGACATCTGAAGGCAGCCCTGTTTAGGTAAGTTTTAAATATTTGATGCTTTGTTGTGTTTTTAATATTCTGTTGGGAGCCGCCCAAAGTAGCTGGGGAAACCCAGCCAAATGGGCGGGGTATAAATAATAAATGGGGAATATGCCCCAAACATATTTCAATCAAGGAATGGGGGTAGGGCGGGGGGGATGTGTCCTTACCTAGAGAGGACTGTGTCTCATAATTTGCCTCCATGACCTTTGGTCTGGATCCAGCAGGGCCCAATGCCTCTTCGGTGAAATGAACAGCCACCTCTTTGAACGTTTATCCAGACCCTGGAGAAAGAGAATATACAGAATTTTTCTTCTCCCTCTCTCATGAGCATCCCATGAAGCTAACGCTGGAAGATTTAGGAAAAAGAAAGGAAGCACTTCTTCATGAAGCACAGAGTCAACTATGGAACTTGCTCCCCCCAGGAGGCAAATATGGCCAGGAACTCCCTTTTTGATTTACTAAATATTATGAAAGTATCATGTAAACGCTCTATGAGCCCGCATGGGCATAGCCAGGATTTATTTTCGGGGAAAACAAGCTTTATGTTAGGGGGGCAGAACTGAGTTACCTGTGATGCAATTGGTCAGTTAGTTAAGCATTTTTATTTACTTACTTGATTTAGGGGGAGCAGTTGCAGCCCCCTGGCTAAGCCTATGTGAGCTCTCTAAAAACAGCACAGGCCAGCATGTCAATCCTTACATCTGACTTTAAGAAGACATCTGAAGGCAGCTCTGCTTAGGGAAGTCTTTAAATGTTTGATGTTTTATTGCTTTTTTAGTAATATTCTGTTGGGAGCCGCCCAGAGTGGCTGGGGAAACCCAGCCACATGGGTGGAGTATAAATTGTTGTTGTTGTGCAGGGTATAAATAAGTTGTTGTTGTTGTTGCTGTTGTTACCCTCACCCTACTCCCAAATGCTGCTTCCTCTTCACCAATGCACCCCCATCATTCTGCCTGGACACTGAGATCCAGCGCTGAGGGCCTTCTGGCGGTTCCCTCACTGCAAGAAGTGAAGTTACAGGGAACCAAGCAGAGGGCCTTCTCGGTAGTGGCACCCGCCCTGTGGAACGCCCTCCCACCAGATGTCAAAGAGAAGAACTACCAGACTTTTAGAAGACATCTGAAGGCAGCCCTCTTTAGGGAAGCTTTTAATGTTTAACAGACCACTGTATTGTTTTTATTTATTTGTTTGTTTAGACCACTGTATTTTAATACTTTTTGGAAGCTGCCCAGAGTGGCTGGGGAAACCCAGCCAGATGGGCGGGTATAAATAATAAATTCTATTCTATCTGGTCCCCCTACCCAAGCTGAATATGCCCCTGGGGATACTGAGTGGCTACCAAGAGGATTTTGCAATTTCTGCAGCAGTCTGTCCCACACCTTGCAGCCGAATTGCACAGATCAGACCCCACACCCTGAGGCATGCGCGTAGCCAGGATTTATGTTGAGGGGTGGGGAGTAGGAGACACACACACACACACACACACACACACCCTGTCATCATCCTCGGCCTGGCTATTGCCCAGCAGATTCGGAATGAAAAGTCTGGCGTTGTTTCAAACTGCTTCCTTTTGACCCCAAGTGCTCCAAAACCTATCTACAATTTTCGTGGCTTTAAAGAAGAACGGGAACTTTTCACAAATTATTTTAAAAGACAACTGGACTCCTGGGCAGGTTTTGAATAAACATGCACAGATTTATTGAGGGTTAATATAGTAGACAGATAATATAAGGCTGTATACAATTTTACAGTATGCAGAGAATAATATGAGTTGAGAAATCAGAGAGAGGAGTTGAGGGAAGTGGGGGGGAGGGAGGGTTTGTTGGGGCGGTGGGAGGGGAAAAGGGGGGGAAATAATGGAGATGATTTGTTTTGTGAATTTGTTATGTTAAACTGTTAATATATATATATATTTTTAAAAAACCACCTATCTACAATTTCTACTTTTAGTTAAGTATTTTTATTTATTTACTCGATTTAGGGGGGCGGGGTGCAGCTGCAACCCCTCCTGGCTATGCCCATGGAGTGGGGGGGCTCTTTCCTCCTGCCCCCTAGCCCCCACGCCATCCCCATGCATTGCACCTCTTTGTCCTCTGCGCGCTCCAGCCTCCCTCTCTCCAAGACTCGTCCTCTCCCATTGAGTATGGAGGGGTTTCCAACAGCCCCACTCCCCACTCCCCTTGCCACGGCAGCTTCCTGCCTCTCTAGGAAACCACAGCTCTGCTCATCTGTCTAGTGGGAGGACTGAGCGACAGAAGAAGAAGAAGAAGAAGAAGAAGAAGAAGAAGAAGAAGAAGAAGAAGAGGAGGAGTTTGGATTTGATATCCCGCCTTTCACTCCCTTTAAGGAGTCTCAAAGCGGCTAACATTCTCCTTTCCCTTCCTCCCCCACAACAAACACTCTGTGGGGTGAGTGGGGCTGAGAGAAGTGTGACTGGCCCAAGGTCACCCAGCAGCTGCATGTGGAGGAGCGGAGACACGAACCCGGTTCCCCAGATTACGAGACTACCGCTCTTAACCACTACACCATACTGTCATACTGACAGGAGCTACCTGCACCCACTTTCCTCTTGCTAATCCCTTGACGCTGTGCTGGAGGCTGCAGAAAGCAACGCAGGTGAGGGACACATCTGGCCAGGCTTTCCCCATCCTGCGCTGAGATTCTTGAACAGCAGGGGGCTGGACTAGATGGCCCTTGGTGTCCCTTCCAACTCTGCAATTCTATCATCATGCAACGTTTCTAGCTCTCTTCCTCCTCGGTGTTGCAGGAATTTATGTATAGATTGGGGGGGGGGAGGTTGCCCCTCCAGCAGATATCATGCACATGCAGCCCACTACCAAAATCAGCACAATCGCTTTTGTGACTTTTGTGATTTGTCACCACAAAACGCTTCCCGCAGTTTCTTCCTATCTATTCTGCTGCATGATACCAAATGTAAGAATTCACTGATAAATGTATCTATGTACTGGCTCACTGGGAAAACTTCAGAAATACATATAGACATGTGAGCTCAGCTACTCAGCAGCCCCTCTGCCTGAGTGATAATTCCTGGCATCTTGATACCTGAGTGCCAGACAGGTAGACATTCCAGAAATAAGAGGACAAAAAGGTGTGATTAACTTGGCTGGGAAATAAGGAAAAGTAAAGATCTCTTTTGTTACACTTGATGGGTGTTTGGTGGAGGGCAAGGAGAACCGTGGGGCAGGGTCCACGATGCTCAGATTACTGCCACCAGACCTGCCCTTTCATGATGTAACCATGATGTATTGGTGATGTAGTTTGGGGGGGGTGTAACATGGGGATTAAAGGTAAAGGTAAAGGTACCCCTGCCCGTACGGGCCAGTCTTGCCAGACTCTAGGGTTGTGCGCTCATCTCACTCTATAGGCCGGGAGCCAGCGCTGTCCGCAGACACTTCTGGGTCACATGGCCAGCGTGACAAGCTGCATCTGGCAAGCCAGCGCAGCACACAGAACGCCGTTTACCTTCCCACTGGTAAGCGGTCCCTATTTATCTACTTGCACCTGGGGGTGCTTTCGAACTGCTAGGTTGGCAGGCGCTGGGACCGAACGACGGGAGCGCACCCCGCCGCGGGGTTTCGAACCGCCGACCATGCGATCGGCAAGTCCTAGGCGCTGAGGTTTTACCCACAGTGCCACCCGCGTCCAACATGGGGATTAGCAGCTAATAAAAGTTTGTGGGCTCTTTTGTTCAAGGCTTCCATCTTGTTCCACCTTGTGGCAGGTGGGAGTCCTGTCTCGACAGTCTTCAATAAAGACCAAGCCTACTGGCTGCTGTTTTTCTCTGGTATTCCTGGCTGGTGCCCTTGTTTTTTGTCCAAGAGAGCCCTCAGATTTCTCAGTTAACATTGGGAGATTTGGGGAGCCTGCAAAAGGACTCCCCAGCTGCAGCGCTTAAAAATAGCACAATGGAGCAAAATGCAGGTGTCTCCGCCTCCTCCCCAAGGCTGCTTAATAATAATAATAATAATCATAATCATCATAATCATCATAATCATCATAATAATCATAATAATCATAATAATCATAATAATAATACACAGGTGGTGCTGTGGTCTAAACCACAGAGCCTAGGGCTTGCCAATCAGAAGGTCGGTGGTTCAAACAGGAGTGAGCTCCTGTTGCTCGGTCCCTGCTCCTGCCAACCTAGCACTTCGAAAGCACGTCAAAGTGCAAGTAGATAAATAGGTACCGCTCCGGCGGGAAGGTAAATGGCGTTTCCGTGCGCTGCTCTGGTTCGCCAGAAGTGGCTTAGTCATGCTGGCCACATGACCCAGAAGCTGTACGGCGGCTCCCTCGGCCAATAATGCGAGATGAGCGCCGCAACCCCAGAGTCGGCCACGACTGGACCTAATGGTCAGGGGTCCCTTTACCTTTACCTGATAATAATAATGCAAGCTGGATTTAGAAGAGGCAGAGGAACCAGAGACCAAATTGCAAACATGCGCTGGATTATGGAGAAAGCTAGAGAGTTCCAGAAAGACATCTACTTCTGCTTCATTGACTATGCAAAAGCCTTTGACTGTGTCGACCACAGCAAACTATGGCAAGTTCTTAAAGAAATGGGAGTGCCTGATCACCTCATCTGTCTCCTGAGAAATCTCTATGTGGGACAAGAAGCTACAGTTAGAACTGGATATGGAACAACTGATTGGTTCAAAATTGGGAAAGGAGTACGACAAGGCTGTATTTTGTCTCCCTGCTTATTTAATTTATATGCAGAATACATCATGCGAAAGGCTGGGCTGGATGAATCCCAAGCTGGAATTAAGATTGCCGGAAGAAATATCAACAGCCTCAGATATGCAGATGACACAACCTTGATGACAGAAAGTGAGGAGGAATTAAAGAACCTTTTAATGAGGGTGAAAGAGGAGAGCGCAAAATATGGTCTGAAGCTCAACATCAAAAAAACGAAGATCATGGCCACTGGTCCCATCACCTCCTGGCAAATAGAAGAGGAAGAAATGGAGGCAGTGAGAGATTTTACTTTCTTGGGCTCCATGATCACTGCAGATAGTGACAGCAGCCACGAAATTAAAAGACGCCTGCTTCTTGGGAGAAGGGCAATGACAGGCCTAGACAGCATCTTGAGAAGTAGAGACGTCACCTTGCCAACAAAGGTTTGTATAGTTAAAGCCATGGTTTTCCCAGTAGTAATGTATGGAAGTGAGAGCTGGACCATAAAGAAGGCTGATCGCCGAAGAATTGATGCTTTTGAATTATGGTGCTGGAGAAGACTCTTGAGAGTCCCATGGACTGCAAGAAGATCAAACGCATCCATTCTTAAGGAAATCAGCCCTGAGTGCTCACTGGAAGGACAGATCGTGAAGCTGAGGCTCCAGTACTTTGGCCACCTCATGAGAAGAGAAGACTCCCTGGAGAAGACACTGATGCTGGGAAAGATGGAGGGCACAAGGAGAAGGGGGCGACAGAGGACGAGATGGTTGGATAGTGTTTTCGAGGTTACTAGCAGGAGTTTGACCAAACTGCGGGAGGTAGTGGAGGACAGAGGTGCCTGGCGTGCTCTGGTCCAGGGGGTCACGAAGAGTCGGACACGACTAAACGACTAAACAACAACAACAACAACAACAACAACAATAATTTATTACTTATACCCTGGCCATCTGGCTGGGTTTTCCCAGCCACTCTGGGCGGCTTCCAGCAGAATATTAAAATACAATAGTCTATTAAACATTAAAAACTTCCCTAAACAGGGCTGCCTTCAGATGCTTCTCCTGCATGATTGTGCCCTTTCCCTCCCAAGCTGAATAACACCCCCTACCCAGGGGAGACTGAGCTGATCCACAGGGACCCGAAGATGATCTTGCAATGCAAACGCTGCGTCACTTTGAAGATCCCCTATGATCCTTTGCACAGGGGCATTTCCAGCTCTCTTTGTCCCATTTGGGGAACGTGCCCCCCCTCCGCACCCTTAACTCTCCCTCCCCATAAGCTCCCTGCGCTAAAATACAACACCGGGGTGTGTGGGGGCTGGAGGAATACTCAGCGAGCCTTCATGGAGGAACCGAGCGCCAGATGGACGCGAGAGGAGAGGTATTTTTCTTCTTCTCCACATTAAATGGGGGGAAGTTGCAACCAGCGGAAGGCAAAGGGGAGGTGGGGCACTCGGTCCTCCACTGGGCGACTGACCCGGCCGGGCTCTGCTTCCCGGAGAAGCAGGAAATTGCCATCCAAAGGCGGCGGCGGCGGCGCTGGGGGCGTTGCAGAAGCGCCCTGGGGAAGCGCGCGCGCAAAGGAGAGGCTGCAAAGCGCCGAGGTGCGACTTTTGTGGGTCATTGAAAGGAAAGACGGGGGAGGGAACCCAAGGAGGATTTGTTTGAGGGTAATGGAGGGGAAAACACCTTTCCCCCCCCCGCCTCCCACGCGGAGCACTTTTCCCCGGGAAATGCACGGGGTGGGGTCGTGGATGATCCGCGCTGTGCACTTGCGTCGTGCGGCCCAGGGTGCTGCAGGATCGCCCAATGCAAGGACCCCCCCTTTTAAAACCACCCCCCAGCTCGGAAAAGAAAGGCGCAGCCTTCATTGATGGGAGCGGGGGAACATGCAGCCCGGACAGGAGAAACTCGCTATGGGGAAAACAGCCTTGCTGAGGGGGTGGGGGCAGGGTGGGGGGTTTGCGTGAGACTTTTGCGCCCCCGGAGCTTTGAATGCCCGAGGTCATCAGAAAGCCTGACGGGTTTAAATAGTGGGCGGGACGGGGCGCCGCGTGTTTAAAACTGAGGTCGGCTTCCGGGATGGTTTCATAGAGCAATGCAATGGGTTTACTTTGGATCCCTGGATTTTTTGTTCTCAGGAAAAGACTCGGCCTGCTGTGTTTCCTGGAAAGACATTCTCAAAGCAAGACTCGATGTCTTCTATGGAAAGAGAAGAACCAATTCTCCCGGCCTCTGGGGAAGGAGAGAGATTGGCAGGTACAGATTTTTGAACCGTCAAGGGAAAAGGCTATACAGAAAAGGGAAGAGCACAAAGTAGCAAATTTGGGTAGCGTTAATCTTGAGCCACTCACTCCCTTTGGGGAAAACCCAGAGATCAGTGTTAGAACACAGTCTTTGGATGTAGAAATCCGAAGGTTCAGTCCTGTCTTTGTGCTGTTACCGGAAAAATCCGAGGGCTCCCTTGGACAAAAGTAAAGACACCAACCAGGATAACTTGGAGCAAAACAGCAGCCTGTAGGCTTGGCCTTTATTGAACTGTTGCAACAGGGTGTTCCCCTCACTTGCAAGAGAGAGGAAAGACCCAGAAAAATAGTGTGCAAGGTCTTATAAAAACTTTTTGAAATTCCCCTCCTCTAGGTCAAGCCCACCCCCAGAAACATCATGCATACATTACAGAAAGGAGGGGTTGAGGGAGGAGTTGGTGGTAACCTGAGTGTCTTGTCACCTGGCTGGTTCCTCCTTTCCCCCCTCCCCATGAGTCACTTCCAGGAGACAAAGGGGAGTTTGCAGTTTCCTGCCCCCAGAGGGAAGATCTGATCATTGTCCTTTGTTTCAGTCCATGCTGAATCCACTCCCATATGCAAGTTCTTTGTGATCTTGATTGTCTTCTGTCTGGGATCATCAGGGTTGGCATAGCAACTGGGCAGGGCTCCTGTGGATGTGCTGAGACGGTGAAGGGATTATGGCTGACCAGGACCAAGCCACCCCCCTTTGATAGTTCTTGTCATATGGAGTAAAATAAAATGGAACAGGGCAAATCCGATGTATGGTTGATTTTCTATGAATTTATAACAGAAATGTGGCGTATGTAGTGTGTGAGTGTGTGTGTGTGTGAAGTTTGTACAAACAGAATGATTGGGGTGGGGGGGTTCCTGCTACAGTGCAGAGCAGTGGTTTTCAACCAGTGTGCCCTGGCACCCTGGGGTGCCTTGGGCAACACCCACCTCTTTCTTTTTCTTTCTTTCCTTCCTTTCTTCCCTCCCTCCTCGCATGCCCTCTTGCGTCTCTGCGTCCCAAAGGCTTGCACAGCTGTTTGTGGCAGCAGCCCTGGCCACCACCTCGCCAGGTGAATGGTCCTCTGGGGCTGGCCAGAGGGTGCTTCCCAGGCCCCTGTGGGGCAGTGTGAGGAGTCAGTGCAAGGAGGTGGGGCAGCTCAGAGACAACAGCAGCTGCCCAGAGGTCTCCCATGGAGATGGGAGAGGAGAGGAGGCTGAGGGAACACTCCACAAGGGAATGTGTTCGAAAAACGGTGAGGGCGGCCAGTTCTGCAAGCAAGGGGTGACATAACTAGGCTCCTGAGCCCCACAGGGGTGCTGCAGAATGATTGCTGTTGGTTGGGGGAATCCTGGGCCCAAAAAAGTTTGAAAACCTCTGCTGCAGAGGGATATGAAAGTAAGGGAACAGACACATCTGATGTCAAGCGGGATACAGTGGTGCCTCGCAAGACGAAAAGAATCCGTTCCGCGAGTCTCTTCGTCTTGCGGTTTCTTCGTCTTGCGAAGCAAGCCCATTAGCGGATTAGCGCTATTAGCGGGCTTAGCGGATCAGCTGATAAGCGGTTTGGCGGATCAGCTGATAAGCGGCTAAGCGGCTTAGCGGATCAGCTGTTAAGCGACTTAGCGGATCAGCTGATAAGCGGCTTAGCGATCAGCTGTTAAGCGGCTTAGAGGATCAGCTGTTAAGCGGCTTAGCGGATCAGCTGTTAAGCGGCTTAGCGGATCAGCTGATAAGCGGCTTAGCGATCAGCTGTTAAGCGGCTTAGCGGATCAGCTGATAAGCGGCTTAGCGGATCAGCTGTTAAGCGGCTTAGCGGATCAGCTGATAAGCGGCTTAGCGATCAGCTGTTAAGCGGCTTAGAGGATCAGCTGTTAAGCGGCTTAGCGGCTTGGGAAAAGGGGGGGAAAGGAAAAAAAGCCCGCAGGAACTCGCAAGACATTTTCGTCTTGCGAAGCAAGCCCATAGGAAATTCGTTTTGCGAAGCACCTCCAAAACGGAAAACCCTTTCGTCTAGCGGGTTTTCCGTCTTGCGAGGCATTCGTCTTGCGGGGCACCACTGTATTGGCCTGACTGGATTTTATATTGTCCTCCTGGAGGGCAGCATATTCAGAAGGTAAACCCAGCTTTTGGTGTCTGCAAATAACATTAAATAATGCACCCATATACACAAAGCTCACAATCCTTTGTTTTCTGCTGGAAATTCAAAAAAGTTTTCTTTTTCTTAACCCCTACCCCAGATGATGGGCAGAATAATGGGAATTCTATGCTATCGTCCGAAATTCCTGCAGCTGAAGAAGGAAAAGAGATGGTTGCAGATGAAAGTGAACTTAAGAAGCACAGAGAAGAGAAATCCTCACCGTCTCCGGAGGTTAATGCCCATGAACCCCAAATCCTGCAGGAAGATGGACAAGGAAACAGCCAGAAAATATGCCCTGTGTGTGGAAAGATATTTAGATACGAATCAAACTTAAATAGGCATTGCAGAAGCCACACGGGGGAGAAGCCATTTAAGTGCACTGAGTGTGGAAAGAGCTTGAGCTCAAATTGGAGCCTTCTTACACATCTAAGAACCCACAGAGGGGTGAAACCATTTAAATGTGTAGACTGTGGAAAGAGTTTCAGTGAGAGCAGTACCCTCCTTACACATACGAGAACACACACTGGGGAGAAACCATTTAAATGCATGGAATGTGGGAAAACCTTCAGTAGGAACACTCACCTTACTTCCCATCAGAGAACTCACACGGGGGAGAAACCTTTTAAATGCATGGAGTGTGGAAAGAGCTATACTGATAGTAGTGGCCTTACTCAACATCAAAGAACCCACACAGGAGAAAAACCATTTAAATGTACAGAGTGCGGAAAGGGTTTCAAGCAGCCCAACCACCTTACTATACATTACAGAACACACACCGGGGAGAAGCCATTGAAATGCATGGAATGCGGGAAGAGATTCAGCCAGCTCATTAACCTGACTTCACATCAAAGAATACACACAGGGGATAAACCATTTAAATGTACAGAGTGCGGAAAGGGTTTCAAGCAGCCCAACCACCTTACTATACATTACAGAACACACACCGGGGAGAAGCCATTCAAATGCATGGAATGCGGGAAGAGATTTAGCCAGCTCATTAACCTGACTTCACATCAAAGAATACACACAGGGGATAAACCCTTTCAGTGCATGGAATGTGGGAAGAGCTTCACTGATAGTAGCGGCCTTGCTCAACATCAGAGAACTCACACAGGGGAGAAGCCATTTAGATGTACCGCGTGCGGGAAAGGCTTCCAACGTCCCAGTCGCCTTATTCTACATTACAGAACCCACACCGGGGAGAAGCCATTTAAATGCCTGGAATGTGGGAAGAGCTTCAGCCAGTCTGGTCACCTTACTATACATCAGACAACACACACACGGGGGAAACCATTTGAGTGTACGAAATGTGGGAAGCGCTTCAGGAAGAATGGAAGCCTTGCTTTGCACCACCAGACGCACACAGGAGGAACCATTTAGTTGCATGGAATGTGTGAAAAACTACTGTAATCTCACTCAGCTTACCTCACATTACATTAGAGAACACACTGGGGAGAAACCATTTAGAAACGGGGAATGTGGGAGAAAGTTTATTTACAGGAATAGACTGCATACAATAACACCCACTGGAGAGGAACCCTTTAAATGCTTCATGCGTGGAAAGAACTTTTGTGACAGCATCAGTTTCATTCCTTGAGGCCTTTTTTTGCCCTTGGCAACATTCAACGTCCCCCCGCCCATCCCTCTTGCTCCCTTCCCAAAGCCAGGTAAACAAGGTGCTGGGCTTTGGGAAGGAGGCATGAAGGCTCTGAGGGGGTCCTAAAGTCTTCCCACCTGTCAGGGTGCAGTCAGCAGCTCCTGGCCCAGGAAAGTATAAAGACAAGAAAAAAATTCTTACAGTCCTTTCCCCTCCCTCCCAAGCTTACAGAGAGGCCATAAAACCCAGCCTCTTGGATAATGGCGTTGTCCCGAGTGAATCTCCACCCCCAGTCTCTCCCACTTTCTCATCATCATCGCCTCCTCTACGGGTGCCACATGCCCTCTGTCTTTGAGCTCTTTGTTCTCCTACTTTTAAGGCTCGCCGGGTTCTGGGAGATGGTGGGTCTGAAATGCTTTCTAGTGGCAACTGATCAGCCTGCTGCTGCTCTGCCTCTCCCATCATTTCCCAACTTTCCCCCTCATCTGCCTCTAAGCCGTTGTAACCTCAAACCCGTTGTAAATCTGTACAATGGTACCTCAGGTTACATACGCTTCAGGTTACACACTCCGCTAACCCAGAAATAGTGCTTCAGGTTAAGAACTTTGCTTCAGGATAAGAACAGAAATTGGGCTCCGGCAGCGCGGCAGCAGCAGGAGGCCCCATTAGCTAAAGTGGTGCTTCAGGTTAAGAACAGTTTCAGGTTAAGAACAGACCTCCGGAACAAATTAAGTACTTAACCCGAGGTACCATTGTACTGTCTTCCTCCTCCCTGAAAGGGTCAGGATGGGGCCTCCACCACTCCTCCTCAGCCCAGCCCCTCACACCATCTCCTTCCCAAACTCTAGTAAGCATTTCCCCAGCTTAGGTAAGAAGAGGAGGAGGAGGAGAAGAGTTTGGATTTGATATCCCGCTTTAGCACTACCCTAAGGAGTCTCAAAGCGGCTAACAATCTCCTTTCCCTTCCTCCCCCACAACAAACACTCTGTGAAGTGAGTGAGGCTGAGAGACTTCAGAGAAGTGTGACTGGCCCAAGGTCACCCAGCAGCTGCGTGTGGAGGAGCGGGGAAGCGAACCCGGTTCACCAGATTACGAGTCCACTGCTCTTAACCACTACACCACACCCTGCCAGAGCCTCTCACCTCCTTCCCAAAGCCCAACACTTCACTTCCCCAGTTTTCGGAAGGCTGTGCAAGTGGGAGGGGCATCAAATTTTGGACTCCCCTACAATGTGACAAGGCAATGGGGGGGTGCCTGTGGGTTGTGTAGAAGTACTTTTGCAGGAGACTGAGAAAGAGGTGGAAACTAGGCCGTTTTGGGGGTTCCCTTTATGCAAAGTTTGCTTCAGGATACTTGACCTACAAAGGAGATAGAAACCCTAGACCAGAACTTTCCAAACTAAAGGGCTTTTCCTTCCAGTAGCACCTTAAAGACCAACTAAGTTAGTTCTTGGTATGAGCTTTCGTGTGCATGCACACTTCTTCAGATACACTTCAGATACAGATAGTGTATCTGAAGAAGTGTGCATGCACACGAAAGCTCATACCAAGAACTAACTTAGTTGGTCTTTAAGGTGCTACTGGAAGGAAAAAAATTTTTTGTTTTGACTATGGCAGACCAACACGGCTACCTTTCTGTAACTCAAACTAAAGGGGTTAGTTTAACCTCTGGTTTGCCTGCAAAACTGAATCGCTGTGTTGCGAAATGATGCATGTCCAAAAAGTGTGTCGCCAACGTGAAAAGTTAGGAAAGCTCTGCCCTAGATTTTGGACATAAACTTTCTTTGGATAAATAACAACAGTATTTGGAAGGGGTTTATACAAAATGTAGTTGCCTATTAATCTTTACATATGTATTAGGATAGTAATATCAAATTTATAAAAGAATCTGAAGAAGTGTATCTGAAGAAGTGTGCATGCACACAAAAGCTCATACCAAGAACTAACTTAGTTGGTCTTTAAGGTGCTACTGGAAGGAAAAAAAATTTTTGTTTATAAAAGAATGTGTGGGTTAGGGTGCTTTTTGTATATTGTATATTTGGGGGGGTCCCTACCCATTTTTGTGCCTTTTTCTCTTCTCTTTTTCTTTGCATCACTTTATTCTGAAACCTTTTCAATAAAATATTAATAAAAGAAAGAAAGAAAAGAGAACGCTCACAATTTCTCTACATATGTACAAGTGCTTGTGTGAAAGAAATTACACTCACGGATCTCTGCATCTAAACCCAGCAATAAGGACTCTATGTTTGCAGTCTCAGGAGCAGAAACCACCACCGTCTGCAGGAGTATGCTTGGGGTTTCCACAAAATTCTTAGTTTGAGTAGCCTACACAAATACACAGGGCTCCTCGCTTGCAGCGACTTCAAAGGTTTAGTCTCTGGCACGCACTGCTATGTGCAATTGCTATTATTATTATTATTAATACCCCACCCGTCTGGCTGGGTTTCCCCAGCCACACTAGGTAGCTTACAGCATATATTAACTACTTTGCTATGCCTCTGGTGTCTCCTAGCAGGCTATAGTGGAGCTCCTCCTCTAGCTCTGCTACAGTGATTGAGCCACTTCATCTAGGTCAGACTTCCTCAACCTCGGCCCTCCAGATGTTTTTGGCCTACAACTCCCATGAACCCTACCTAGCAGGGCCAGTGGTCAGGGATGATGGGAACTGTAGTCTCAAAACATCTGGAGGGCCAAGGTTGAGGAAGCCTGGTCTAAGAGAAGCCTGTGACTTGCTACCAAGGCCCAGCTCCACTGATGGTTGGGACAACCAGTTACATGTTTAATAAAGCATTTAAAACTGAACCAGCACTGTGGCTCACCTGGTCATATAGCAGCATATTGGAGCGTGCTAATGTGGCAGCTAGACTTGTGACTGAGGAGACCATATAACACTGGTCCTGAAAGACGTACATTGGCTCCCGGTACGTTACCAAGCACATTTCAAAGTGTTGGTGCTGACCTTTAAAGCCCTAACGGACCTTGGCCCAGTATACCTGAAGGAGCGCCTCCACCTCCATCGTTCAGCCCGGACACTGAGGTCCAACTCTGAGGGCCTTCTGGCAGTTCCGTCCCTGCAAGAAGTGAGGTTACAGGGAGCCAGGCAAAGGGCCTTCTTGGTAGTGGCACCCGCCCTGTGGAACACCCTCCCACCGGATGTCAAGGAAATAAACAACTATCTGACTTTTAGAAGACATCTGAAGGCTGTTTAGGGAAGTTTTTAACATTTGATACTTTATCGCTTTATTAATAATAATATTCTGTTGGGAGCCGCCCAGAGCAGCTGGGGAAGGAACTTTCAGCTAGTAAGCTCTTACTGCCCAACTAACCAGGATGTAAAAATCCTGTCATCGGTAATGGTTAATTGCCTAAATTTTCATTGGTCACCGCATTTCACCTACCAAACTACAGTGGTACCTCGGGTTAAGAACTTAATTCGTTCTGGAGGTCCATTCTTAACCTGAAACTGTTCTTAACCTGAGGTACTACATTAGCTAATGGGGCCTCCTGCTGCTGCACGAATTCTGTTCTCATCCTGAACCAAAGTTCTTAACCCGAGGTACTATTTCTGGGTTAGCAGAGTCTGTAACCTGAAGCATCTGTAACCCGAGGTACCACTGTAGTTTGATCCCTTCCAACAGCACCACGGGTGTCATTTCTAGGGCTTTTAAATATCGGGACAGAGCATCAAAGAAAGATGCACTCTCCAAGCAAACTTTCCCAGCATCTTCACCTGTCTTGGCAACATCCACGCTGTCTTGGTCCTGTCCAGAGAATGGAAAATGGCAAGATCCCAAGGAGAGCTGGCTTCAGGCACCAGACCCGCGGGCAGACGAACTCTACATTACAAAGATGTGTGCAAGCGCTGCATGCAGGCCTGCAACACCAATCCCTCCATGTGGGAATCCCTTGCAGACAACCGCAGTGCCTGGGGACAATCAGGTTGTGCATCCGTTGCAGCGACCAGAGGAGGAATGATGTCTGGGAGAAGTGCAGAGAGAAGAGACGCCATGGTTCATCTGCAAAAGCGCAACTGAACAGCTTTATCTGCCCAAGCTGCAATGGAATAGATCACTCCCCTATCTATCTCTGCAGCCACTGTAGGTTTTCTAACCTTCCAACAGCAGATTTCACCCCCAAAGGTGCACACCTCCCAAAACCGATGGATGCCAACTAAATACCATACCCACAATTAATGTACATAAGCTCCCAGCGGCTCTAATGTTCTTGGACGCCTTTATGGCATCTGACAGGGTGGAATGGCGAATCCTCAAGGCTTTCTTGGCACAATTAGGACTTGGAAAACACTTTTTGCATCTTAACCAAATGCGTTCCACTTTGTGGGCAGCCATTTGCACAAATGGTATGGAGTCTCCCCACATTCAGCTGAGGAGATGTACAAAGCAGGGCTGCCCTCTATCTCTGCTGATCTTGGATCTTGGACATCTGAAGGTAGCCCTGTTGAGGGAAGCTTTTAATGTTTAATAGACTATTGTATTTTAATATTCTGTTGGAAGCTGCCCAGAGTGGCTGGGGAAACCCAGCCAGATGGGCGGGGTATAAATAATAAATTATTATTATTATTAATCAAAGTACTATAATCAAAGCCAATATGGAGTGTCAGATTAGGACCTCCTGGAACATCAGCTGTGTGCTGTACAACATCCTCAAAAAGTGTTCTTTTTCTGTGGTATCTGCTTTATTAAAAACACGTCAACAAAAGACAAATGAATGCATTTCAGTTTATGAAAGACGTAAGTTTAACCCACAAAGTATCAAGGAAAATCAAAGGTGCATTATACATAGAAACTATTAGGATGCCAAGATTATGTGGGAAAATAAAACTATATCCAAGTATTAGGTAGAGGCTGTTATACATTTGTGCTACATCAAGCAACTTTTTTTTAAAAAAAAACAACTTATCCACTGCTAAATCCTACACTGGCCCATCTAAATTTCCCCAACCCTTTAGGTAAAGTTTCCTACATTTTCATCTGCCTTGACTTCAAAGCATTAGAAGGGAACAGGCTTCTGGGGGTTTTACACGCAGGATTGCAGGAAGCAGCCCAGGAATTAAGATCATGGATTGCCTCCCATTTTTCTTATTTACATTCTCAAAAAAACTCACGTGGTCCCGAAATTTGCCTCTTCACTTCTGCCATCCTTCCCATCACTTCCTGAAAGTTAATCTCTACTCTCTCCAATACTTACTTACTTACTTTACCTTCCTTCCCTCCCTCCCTCCTTCCTTCCTGCAACAATTCACATCTTGCAAAGGACAGGTATATCCCCATCCCAACTAAATCTTCATTTCCTGCCCTAGAAGTTCTGCTAGGTTTTATTGTCTGCTTTGCCAAGGTTTGCTGGCTACAGGGAAATGTCAGCTTCCTTGAGAAGCCTGAGAAAGCTTTCATCCCTGTGCTTGTTCTTCATTTACAAACTCATCACTCCCAAACCCTAGTTAAACCTTCCTCTCCCCAATGTTTTCATAGAATCATAGGATCTTAACCCCCTGCAATGCTGGAATTTTGGATAAAGCACCCCTGACAGATGGCCACCCAACCTCTGCTTAAAAACTTCCAAGGAAGAAGAGTCCACAACCTCCCAAGGGAGACTGTTCCACTGTTGAAAAGCTGTCAGAAAGTTTTTCCATATGTTTAGTCGGAATCTCCTTTCTTGTAACTGGAAGCCATTGGTTCGAGTCCTACCTTCCAGAGCAGGAGAAAACAAGCTTGCTCCATCTCCCATGTGACAGCCCTTCAGATATTTGAAGATGGATATCGTGCCTCCTCTCAGTCTCCTCTTTTCCAGGCTAAACATACCTAGCTCCTTCAACCATTCCTCACAAGGCTCGGCTTCCAGATCCTTGACCATCCCTTCTAAAATAAGCTGAAGACCCTTGCAAGAAATTCTACAATGTCTGCTCACTTCATTACTATGGGACTGCCTCTCCTGGTATGCCCTGCGGAGGACCTTAAGGTCCATGAATAACCATAGTTTATTTTATTTATTTTTTTAAATTATGTTTATTAAAATTTTCAAAAGAGTATAAAAGAAAAACAGAAAAGAAAAAAAGAAAGAAAAAAGAAAAGAAGAAGAAAAGACAACAATTGAAAAAGTTCACCTTAATTACATTCCATACCCAATTTCCTTGACTTCCCCACACCTGCCCTTCTTGTATTCCAATTCCAATTTTTAGCTCAGCAATTTTTATCCCCCCCACTTTACCTTATTTCCTCTAATTAAATTTACTTAATCAATTTTAACTTCTAAACCTCAATCTTTATATTTCAAAACTTATTCTTAACATACTTTTCCTAAATTCCCCCATCAATTTAATTAACCTATTTAAACTTAAAAATCTCAGTCTTTATACCCCAACACTTATTCTTGACAATCTTTTGCTAAGGTCGGCCCTAAATCTCTCCCCAAATTCCCCATTTTTATGTTAGTGGCAAAAACCAACTTATGTTAGTGGCAAAAACCAACTATGAATAACCATAGTTTAGAGGTCCCGGGCCCTAAGGAAGTCAGACTATTGTCCACCAGGGCCAGGGCCTTTTCAGTGATGGCTCTGACCTGGTGGAATGCTCTGTCCCATGAAACTAAGGCCCTTCAGGATTTAACTTCCTTCTGTCGGGCCTGTAAGACAGAGCTATTCCGCCTGGCCTTTAATTTGAATTCAGCCTGATCTTTTATTTCCCTTCCCTTCCCCTTTTATGAAGATCACCCGCTCTGAGACCCCACAGCTAATTCTCCCCTGGCCTCCTCGCTGGCCCAAGTAGGACCAATTCAGCCAGCTAGCCCTGGGGATTATCTAATTTATTTTTGAATTTTATTGTTATGCATGTTTTTATACTGTATTTTATGCTGCTTTTATACTTAAGTGTTTTAAATTTGTTTAGCTGCCCTGAGCCCGGTTTCTGAACTAGGAAGGGCAGGATATAAATAAAAAAAATTATTATTATTATTATTACTACTACAGCTGATTTTCCCACATACTATTTCTCCTGCCCCCCCCCCGGAAGTCATTCCTCTCTATGGCCACCCTGCCTATCCTAGGGTCCAAATTCCTGGCCTGTTGACTCCAGAGAGCCAGTGTGGTATAGTGGTTAAGAGTGGTAGATTCGTAATCTGGTGAACTGGGTTCGCGTCTCCGCTCCTCCACATGCAGCTGCTGGGTGACCTTGGGCTAGTCACACTTTTCTGAAGTATCTCAGCCCCACTCACCTCACAGAGTGTTTGTTGTGGGGGAGGAAGGGAAAGGAGATTGTTAGCCGCTTTGAGACTCCTTCGGGTAGTGATAAAGCGGGATATCAAATCCAAACTCTTCTTCTACTCTTCTTCTCTTCAGAGAAGTGAAAGATGCTATTACCTCTCTAGTGCAGAAGAAAGATTAAAGTCAGCCCTGTTGGGTTCTCTCCAGGGAACAGGGAGGGGCCAACACCTTTTCCTTAAGTTGCAGGATGACTGGGGCTGACCCTGATAAGAACTTGTCAAGCAGTTCTTTTGCAATCAATTGTGATCACGGTTCGCTATTCCACTACACCTATAATTGACACAGGAATGCTAGTAACGAAATGGGTCAAACATTCTATTTTCTACAGTTCATAATACTTTTGCATGTATTACATTGCCGTTCATTTCTCTCAAACGTTACTGTTTACAGAACCACTAGTCCAGCATCTAATTGATTGTAGGAAATGAAAGCGTGCTCCTCAATCAATGTGCTTAGATTTTCAGGTGTCGAAAGACCTCTTTCGAACTTCCCTTCATTCATACGGTCTTCCTGGGGTAGCTTCTTCCATGTGAAACAAACAAGAGTGCTCTGTCACTGATGCTCTTTTGAGGTTCAATTACCGTATTTTTCGCACGATTGGACGCACCGGACCATAGGGCGCACCTAGTTTTTTGGGGGAGAAATAAAGGAAAAAAATTTTCCCTTTATTTCCCCCCCAAAAGCAGGTCAGGGAAACCGAACCAGGTCGAGGAACAGCGGGATAGTGGCGCTGCGCCTCCCTGCTGTCCCCCGAGCTTGTGGGGCTGGCTGATGTCTGCCTGGCGCGCGGAGCGCTCTGCTTCAGGGCGCCCCACCCGCCGGGCGGCAGGCTGCTATCCGCAGCGTGGGGAGCCTTGCGGGGAACTCCTGCAAGGCTCCCCACGCTGCGGATGTGTTCCCGAAGCGCCGGGCGCTCTGCTTTCAGGGCGCCCGACACTCTGGGAAGCAGGCTGCTATCCGCAGCGTGGGGAGCCTTGCGGGAACTCCTGCAAGGCTCCCCACGCTGCGGATGTGTTCCCGAAGCGCCGGGCGCTCTGCTTTCAGGGCGCCCGACGCTCCGGGAAGCAGGCTGCTATCCGCAGCGTGGGGACCCTTGCGGGGAACTCCTTCAAGGCTCCCCACGCTGCGGATGTGTTCCCGAAGCGCCGGGTCTCCCACGGCTAGCGGATGGCTTCCTGAAGCCTGGAGAGTGAGAGGGGTCGGTGCGCACCGACCCCTCTCACTCTCCAGGCTTCAGTGAAAGCCTGCATTCGCTCCATAGGACGCACACACATTTTCCCTTGCTTTTTAGGAGGGAAAAAGTGCGTCCTATGGTGCGAAAAATATGGTAATTTGTTGGGATTCCTGCTGGGTGCATTCTTTCGTGGAAGGTAACTCCTGTCCCTGAAGCGCTTTTCCCATTTCATACAGTTATAGGTTTCCTTCTCTTTGTGGGTCCTTTGAGGAAGAGAAAGAGGAGTACTTTCTACAGTAGGGGCTGTACCCTCAAGAAAACTCCACACTGGGCATTCTTTGATGTAAAGGAAGGACATTGCTAACACTAAACTCTTTCTTCACTCTACATTCAAATGTGTTTACTGGTTGTGAAAATCAGACGCTGGACTAAATAGACTATGGGCCTGATCCACCAAGACACTTCTTTATGTGCTCATTATCCTCTGTGTGTCTTCTTCGATTTGAAGGAAGGCTACTGCTCACACTAAGCCTTCCACATTCTCTGCACGTAAAAGCTTTCCCCACCCAGAAAGCTGTGTCCCGTGATGGAAAGTAAGCTGAGCTTACAGAAGCTTTTTCCCACGTCCAACACATCTAAATGGTTCCTTCTGTGTGTTTTTTGTGGTGTAAAGTAAGGCTTTTCTTCTTTGCGAAGCTCCTCCCACATTCTGCACATTTAAACGGTTTCTCCCCAGTGTGTGTTCTGCTATGAGAATTGAGGTTGCTGCTGTTACAAAACCTCTTCCCACACTCCCTGCACTCAAAGGGTTTCTCCCCTGTGTGGGTCCTGCGATGGGAAGCAAGGTTAATGAGCTGCCTGAAGCTCTTCCCACAGTCCAGGCATTTAAATGGCTTTTCCCCGGTGTGGATTCTATAATGTAGAGTAAGGCGGCTGGGCTGTTGGAAGCTCTTTCCGCACTCTGTGCATTTAAAGGGTTTCTCCCCTGTGTGGGTTCTCTGATGTTGAGCAAGGCCGCTACTATCAGTGAAGCTCTTCCCGCATTCCATGCATTTAAAGGGTTTCTCCCCGGTGTGTATTCTCTGATGGGAAGTAAGGTTAACCAGCTGGCTGAAGTTCTTCCCGCATTCCATGCATTTGAATGGCTTCTCCCCGGTGTGCGTTCTGTAGTGTATAGTAAGGTGGTTGGGCTGCTTGAAACCCTTTCCACACTCTGTACATTTAAATGGTTTCTCCCCTGTGTGGGTTCTCTGATGTTGAGTAAGGCCGCTGCTGTCGCCAAAGCACTTCCCACATTCCATGCATTTAAATAGCTTCTCCTCTGTGTGGATAATGCTATGTGAAGTCAGATTAATGAGCTGATTGAAGGTCCGTCCACACTCAAAGCACTTAAATGGCTTCTCTCTTGTGTGTGTTCTCTGATGCAAAGTAAGTTGCGTGTTCCTACTGAAGGTTTTCCCACATTCCGTGCATTTAAATGGTTTCTCCCTAGTGTGCGTTCTCGTATGCGTAAGGAGGGTACTGCTCTCACGGAAACTCTTTCCACACTCCATGCATTTAAACGGTTTCAGGCCGGTGTGGCTTCTTAGATGTTTAAGAAGGCTGCAGCTGGAGCTCAGGCTCTTTCCACACTCCGTGCACTTAAATGGCTTCTCCCCCGTGTGGATTCTATAATGTAGAGTAAGGCGGCTGGGCTGTTGGAAGCGCTTTCCGCACTCTGTGCATTTAAAGGGTTTCTCCCCTGTGTGGGTTCTCTGATGTTGAGCAAGGCCGCTACTATCAGTGAAGCTCTTCCCGCATTCCATGCATTTAAAGGGTTTCTCCCCGGTGTGTATTCTCTGATGGGAAGTAAGGTTAACCAGCTGGCTGAAGTTCTTCCCGCATTCCATGCATTTGAATGGCTTCTCCCCGGTGTGCGTTCTGTAGTGTATAGTAAGGTGGTTGGGCTGCTTGAAACCCTTTCCACACTCTGTACATTTAAATGGTTTCTCCCCTGTGTGGGTTCTCTGATGTTGAGTAAGGCCGCTGCTGTCGCCAAAGCACTTCCCACATTCCATGCATTTAAATAGCTTCTCCTCTGTGTGGATAATGCTATGTGAAGTCAGATTAATGAGCTGATTGAAGGTCCGTCCACACTCAGTGCACTTAAATGGCTTCTCCCCCGTGTGGCTTCTGCAATGCCTATTTAACTTTGACTCGTATCTAAATATCTTCCCACACACAGGGCATATTTTCTGGCTGTTTCCTTGTCCATCTTCCTGCAGGATTTGGGGTTCACGGGCATTAACCTCCAGAGACGGTGAGGATTTCTCTTCTCCGTGCTTCTTAAGTTCACTTTCATCTGCAACCATCTCTTTTCCTTCTTCAGCTGCAGGAGTTTCTGACGACAGCATAGAATTCCCATTATTCTGCCCATCATCTGGGGTGGGGGTTGAGAAAAAGGAAAGTTTTTTGAATTTCCAGCAGAAAACAAAGGATTTCAAATTTTGTGTATATGGGTGCATTATTTAATGTTATTTGCAGACACCAAATGCTGGGTTTGCCTTCTGAATATGCTGCCCTCCAGGAGGACAATATAAACTCCAGCCAGGCCAATATCCCACTTCACCTCAGCAGGCACAGGTGTGTCTTTTCCCTTGTCTTCAGATCCCTCTGCAGCAGAGGTTTTCAACCTTTTTTGGGCCCAAGGCTCCCTCAACCAACTGCAATCATTCTGCAGCACCCCTGTGGGGCTCAGGAGCCCAGTTACGCCACCCCTTGCCTGCAGAGCTGGCAGCCTCTCATCCTTTTTTGAACACCCTTGTGGAGTGTTCCCTCAGCCTCCTCTCCTTGGGAGACCTCTGGGCAGCTGCTGTTGCCTGGCCAGGTCTCTGAGCTGCCCCACCTCCTTGCACTGCTCCTCACACTGCCCCACAGGGGCCTGGGAAGCACCCTCTGGCCAGCCCCAGAGGACCATTCACCTGGCGAGGTGGTGGCCAGGGCTGCTGCCACAAACAGCTGTGCAAGCCTTTGGGACACAGAGACGCAAGAGGGCATCCGAGGAGGGAGGGAAGGAAAGAAGGACAGAGGCCAATGTTGGCCAAGGCACCCTTGAGCATCATTCAGGGCACCCCAGGGTGCCACAGCACACTGGTTGAAAACCACCCTCTGCAGGGTTTCAGATGGGAACACTGTTGATTGCAAGGACAGGACTGAACCTTCGGATTTCTACATCCAAAGACTGTGTTCCTGTTGAATGGTTTCTTTAAATTTTAGGTTTCATTATTGTTTCACAAGATGTGTACAGTGGAACCTCGGGTTACATACCCTTCAGGTTACATACGCTTCAGGTTACAGACTCCGCTAACCCAGAAATCGTGCTTCAGGTTAAGAACTTTGCTTCAGGATGAGAACAGAAATTGTGCTCCGGCAGCAGGAGGCCCCATTAGCTAAAGTGGTGCTTCAGGTTAAGAACAGTTTCAGGTTAAGAATGGACCTCCGGAACGAATTAAGTACTTAACCCGAGGTACCACTGTATATCTTTAAGGGCGGGAGCAAATAACATGACCTAGTTTTACAGCTGTGAAGCAGTATAGCAGCTGCTGTTAAGTTCTGTTAATTAAGCTCTTGGGTACAGTATCTTAAGAGCAGCATGAAGCTCTCTCAGTACCCTGGTGGATTGGTTACACTTATTGATATAATGTAATTTAGTGTAAAATGAGTTTTTGTTTTTGTTATTAAACCAAGCAAAGGTTACTTGGTGTGGTCTCCCCAGCACGCCTTCTTCAGCCCAACTAATCTGCGAAAAAGCTAACAGTTCTAACACTGATCTCTGGGTTCTCCACCAACAACACCAAGGATAGCTGTCAACCTTTCCCTTTTCTTGCAAGGAATCCTATTCGGAATAAGGGAATTTCCCTTTAAAAAAGGGAAACGTTGACAGCTATGCCACCAAGGCAGGGTTGGCCCAAGGTCAATGCAACCCAGGTTTGTGTTATTCCCACTATAACCTTCCCCACTATGGGTTAAAAAAAATCTGTACCTGCCATTCTCTCTCCTTCCTTAGAGACTTGGCAAACTGGTTCTTTCCCTTCCAACGAAGACATCAAGTCCACTGGGAGAATTTCTTTCCAAGGCTAGATCTTTCTGGGAACAAAATATCCAGGGATCTTCTTAATCTGTATATGAAGAGGGATCGAGAAATGGAGGCACAGGTATGGTAAAAAATCGTGCTAGGCAGACTGTTCCCCCAACCTCAAAAAAAGAAACTCATCTGGATTAAGCGATGCAAATTATGAACCTGAACATGTGTGAATTTGGAAAAGAGAATCTTCCTTTTCCAACGGAAGACAACAGTGTTGTTGTTGTTCTTCAAGAGTTTCTGTCCCCTATTAGGCATGCCATGAGCCTTGACAGTGATTCTGAGTCCAGTACAGTGGTACCTCGGGTTAAGTACTTACCATATTTTTCGCTCTATAGAACGCACTTTTCCCCCTCCAAAAATGAAGGGGAAATGTGTGTGCGTCCTATGGAGCGAATGCAGGGGGGAGGCAGACAGGGAAAGCCCCCAAAAGTCGCACACAAGCTCCGTGCGGCTCTTGCGGGCTTTTCCTCAGGAGGGACAAGGGACTGACGCGGCCAGTCAGTCCCTTCTCCCTCCTCGTAGAAAAGCCCACAGGAGCCGCGTGCTCCTTAAAGGCTGTGGGCTTTTGCGGGAGGTGGGGGTATTGCCATAGCCCTGCGACCCTCTCCCGGCTGGAGAGGTGGCGCGCGGCTATGGCAGCAGCCTCTCCGCTGCGCACCTTTCCGCTGCTCCCCGACCTGCTCTTTGGGGCTGGTGGTGGGCTTCCCCCCACCAGCCCCAAAGAGCAGGTCGAAAGGAACCTGAAGCCTGGAGAGCGAGAGGGGTCGGTGTGCACCGACCCCTCTCGCTCTCCAGGCTTCCAAGGTAGCCGCCTGAACGCACCTTGAACGGCACCTTGTTTTAGAAGGGGGAAACAGGGGGGGGGGGATTCTCCCCTCTCTGCGCAGTGCCTCCTGCCGCTTCGCTGAAGGGGCACTGGGCAGAGAGGGGGAGATTTTTTTTTCTTGTTCTCCCCCCTCTAAAACAAGGTGCGTCCTATTGTCCGGTGCGTCCTATAGAGCGAAAAATACGGTAGTTCGTTCCAGAAGTCCGTTCTTAACCTGAAACTGTTCTTAACCTGAAGTACCACTTTAGCTAATGGGGCCTCCCGCTGCCACCACGCGATTTCTGTTCTCATCCTGAAGCAAAGTTCTTAACCTGAAGCACTATTTCTGGGTTAGCGGAGTCTGTAACCTGAAGCATATGTAACCTGAGGTACCACTGTACTTGTACATAGGATGCAACTGCTCCCAGCACTGCTCATAAACTGCACTAGGACGCTGCATTAGGGGTTCTGGACTAATAGGCAGCTCCAATGATAAAATTCTCTCTCTGCACATCATTCCCACTGATGAGAAGATGCAGACTGAGACTTACTGGCTAGAGAGGCACCTTAGCTGGGCCTTGGGAGTACCTGCCATCACCTGCTCCTGATTTCTCTTTTTGAGATTTATTTATTTATTTATTTATTTATTTATTTATGTATGTATGTTGCATCATTAAACATTATCATATTACATCACGAGGCTTATTATAATATACGGTAACTTTCAGCATGTATACAAAGTTTATACGGTGGTACCTCGGATTAAGAACTTAATTCGTTCCGGAGGTCCGTTCTTAACCTGAAATTGTTCTTAATCTGAAGCACCACTTTAACTAATGCGGCCTCCGGCTGCCGCCGCACGATTTCTGTTCTCATCCTGAAGCAAAGTTCTTAACCCGAAGTAATATTTCTGGGTTAGCGGAGTCTGTAACCTGAAGCATATGTAACCCGAGGTACCACTGTATACAAAGTTTATTTTAAAAGTAACCCATGGATCAAGACCATAAGGGGAGGGAAACATAAGGGTCAGACCGAGTCCAAACCAAAGGCCGGGCGGAACAGCTGTCTTGCAGGCCCTGCAGAAAGGTATCAAGTGCCGCAGGGCCCTAGTCTCTTGGGACAGAGCGTTCCACCAAGTCGGGGCCAGTACTGAAAAGGCCCTGGCCCTAGTTGCAACCAATCTAACCACCTTGCAACCTGGGACCTCCAAAATGTTGTATTTTGTGGACCTTAAGGTCCTCCACGGGACATACCAGGAGCGATGGAAAGAAGATAAAGTCCCTACCAGAGAAGATCAAAAGATCAAGTTGATGGATTATGCCGAAATGGCTAAAATGACTGGAAGACTCAGAAATCAGGAAGACCAAAATGTTAATAAGGAATGGGGGAAATTTATCTTAAAAACCATTTAAAGCAGTTAAAATCGTTAGTAGGATTGGTATAACACTTGTAGTTTAATGGACACAATGGAGAGGTAAAATATTTGGATTATTATAAAATATGCAGGAGGAAAGGACTACCAATAGGACCTACAAAGGGGAGAAAGGAAGTCCAGAAGAGTCTTTGGAATCTTGTTTCTCTGTTGTATATGTGACTGTAAAATTTTAATCTGAGAAACCAAATAAATAAATTTATATATTTAAAAAATGAAATTACAGGCTAACTGATATACTGGGAACATTGCGAGAAAGTTTGGCTGAAGACAGATAGCAAGGATTTAGAAGAGCATATCTGTTCTTATGAGGGATAAGTATTCAGAACCTGTCTTTCAAAACAGATCAAGAATGATTTAGAGTTCAGGGTGAGCAATGAGAACACGTGAGCTGTGGCTGCACAATTGCTCAGGGCGGCTAAAACAAAAAGGGAGACAGAGAAGTTCGAAGAGGATCTGTCGGAAATGATCCTTCATCATTTTGTGTATTTTAAAGCTGAAACGTGGTCAACCCAGCAGGATTTTCTTGTGTTTCCTGCTCCATCCTCCCAGTTCCAAGGGGAGGTGATAACAGCCTTCCACCAAATCACTACTAGGCCCTATAACTAGGTCAGCAAAGACCAAGGGGGGGGGGGAATCATATTCAGCACTCAAGACTGAAGGAGGAACCCAGGCCGCCTGCTCTGCCTGCCCCAATCCTCCTTCCCTTACCTGAGCTCGCTGCTTGGATATACTGACTTCTTTAAAACAAATTTTTTTTTTCCTTCCAGTAGCACCTTAAAGACCAACTAAGTTAGTTCTTGGTATGAGCTTTCGTGTGCATGCACACTTATTCAGATACACTGAAACAGAAGTTGCCAGATCCTTCTATATAGTGAGAAGGTGGGGAGGGGTATTACTCAGAAGGGTGGTGGGAATGGGTGATTGGCAGATAGCTGTGATGAGCCTGTTGACGACTCTTAACGACTGCAATAGGTCTTACAGGAAAAAGCAAGGGGTGAGAAGGTGAAAAATGGCTTTGTCATGTATAATGAGATAAGAATCCAATGTCTTTGTTCAGACCAGGTCTCTCCATGGTTTTAAGTTTGGTAAAAAAAATTTTTTTTTTTGTTTTGACTATGGCAGACCAACACGGCTACCTTTCTGTAACTGACTTCTTAAATTTGGTGCATTAAGAAATATATAGTATATATAGTGGTAGTGTTGTACTGTATTCTTTATGCAAATTGATTTCCTCTGGAGTTAAAGATCTGATTGGGACAAACCTTGTTATGCTGTGCTCGTATTCTGCACAATTTGTATACGGTGTCTGTTTGATAAATGTGTGGTTTGCTATGCCTAATAAAGGATATTTGATTTATGTTAATCCACCCCAGCAAGGCTGCTTCCCCCATAGCGGGTTCCTCCCTCTCTCTGGGCTGCATGTTCCCCCTTTCCCCTTTTTTTCAGAGCTGGGGGAGGGGGAGGTTTTAAAAGGGGGTCTTGCATTGGCGATCCTGCAGCACTTTGGGCCGCACGACGCGAGCGCGCAGCACGGATCAGCCACGACCCCACCCCGTGCATTTCCCGGGGAAAAGTGCTCCGCGTGGGAGGCGCGTTTCCCCTTCATTCTCCCTCGTGCAAATCCTCCTTGGGGTCCCTCCCCGTCTTGCCTCTCACTCCCCCACAAAAGCCTCACCTCGTCGCCTCCTCGCTGCCTCTCGCCTCCGCAGGAGCGTTTCCCTCCGCGGAAGAGGGGGCAGGGCGCTTCTGCAACGCCCCCAGCGCCGCCGCCGCCTTTCGATTGCAACTTCCTGCTTCCCTGGGAAACAGAGCCCGGCCGGGTCAGTCGTCCAGGAGAGGACCGAGTCCCCCCTCCCTCCCTCTCTCTGCAACCCTTGCGCCCCCCCCCCTTGCGTACTACTTGCAATGCAACTTCCGCGCTCCATGCGCTTTCATAGAATCTGTCGAGCTGGAAGGGAGCCGAGGGTCATCTAGTCCCACCCGCTGCAATGCAGTGATACGCCGCTGCCCCCTGCAAGGGATCGAACCTGCAACCTTGGCCTTATCAGCGCCGTGCTCTTAAACTGAGCCATCCGGGCTCCCCTTTCCCCCACCTTCTTGCGCGCCTGAACCTGTCCGCGTTTTGCATTCTAACACTTGCAAGCTCCATCCTCCGGCAGTTCCATGACGCCGGCTGCGCTTCCTTTCAGGCCAATACTTGGCAGCCATAAACTCGCACCGTGTCCAATATCCTATAAAAAGCATTAATTGGAATACCTTGCAACATTTCATCAAAGAAAATTGAGACGCCCTATTCCATAATAATAATAATAATAGTAATAATTTTATTATTTATACCCTTCCCATCTGACTGGGCTGCCCCAGTCACCTTGGATAAAAATATAATAAAACATATTTTAAAAAACTTCCCTTCAGATGTCTTCTGAAGTTGTAGAGTTACTTATCTCCTTGGCTTGGGGGGTGTCTAATAAAAATAAAAATAAATTATACCCTGCCCATCTGGCTGGGCTTCCCCAGCCACTCTGGGCAGCTTCCAAAAAAATATTAATACGTCAAACATTAAAAGCTTCCCTAAACTGGGCTGCCTTCGGATGTCTTCTAAAAGTCTGGTAGTTTTTCTTCTCTTTGACATCTGGTGGGAGGGCGTTCAACAGGGCGGGTGCCACCACCGAGAAGGCCCTCTGCCTGGTTCCCAGTAAGTTAGCTTCTTGCAGTGAGGGAACCACCAGAAGGCACTCGGCGCTGGACCTCAGTGTCCGGGCAGAATGATGGGGGTGGAGATGCTCCTTCAGGTATACTGGGCCGAGGCCGTTTAAGGCTTTAAAGGTCAACACCAACACTTTGAATTGTGCTCAGAAACGTACAGGGAGCCAATGTAGGTCTTTCAATGTAACTTCATACATTATTGTTGTTGTTGTTGTTTAGTCGTTTAGTTGTGTCCGACTCTTCGTGACCCCCTGGACCAGAGCACGCCAGGCACTCCTGTCTTCCACTGCTTCCCGCAGTTTGGTCAGACTCATGCTGGTAGCTTCCCCTCCCCATCCAGCTTGGTTTCCCTAGCCACTAGGGAACCCGAACCCTATGGAAATAGGGATGTCAAGGTTGCAGGTTCGATCCCCGCACGGGACAGCTGCGTGGTCCTGCATCTTTCCTCAGGGCCTGCAAGACAGAGCTGTTCCACCTGGCCTTTGGTTTGGACTCACTTGGACCCTTATGTCTTCCCTCCCCATACGGTTTCAATTTATGGGCTACTTTTAAAATGAGGCTGCTTTTTAAATTGCATTTTAACCTGTATTTTAAATTGGTCCTTCCCCCCATTATGTTTCTATTGTAATTTTACCGGTGTTAGCCGCCCTGAGCCTGGTTCTGGCTGGGGAGGGTGGGGTATAATAAAATGCATCATCATCATCACAGGGGGTTGGACTAGATGACCCTCGGGTCCCTTCCGACTCTACGATTCTATGATTCTATAAAGTCAAGAAACTGGGGCAGCTTCTGTAAATCCGGGACCGTCCCTGGAAAATAGGGACACTTTGCACGACCCGCTAACAAAGATTAATTCAAAACAGCAAGTGAATTTCACACTTGTGCAAAACCCAATCCAAACGATTTAGTTTAACTCGGCAGAAACGGTGGTCCAACTTTTCCAAGCTAGATAAGTCACAACTGTAGCAGGAACCCCCCCACCCCAATCATTCTGTTTGTACAAACTTCACACACACACACACACTCACACACTACATACGCCACATTTCTGTTATAAATTCATAGAAAATCAACCATACATCGGATTTGCACTGTTCCATTTTATTTTACTCCATATGACAAGAACTATCAAAGGGGGGTGGCTTGGTCCTGGTAAGCCATAATCCCTTCACCGTCTCAGCACATCCACAGGAGCCCTGCCCAGTTGCTATGCCAACCCTGATGATCCCAGACAGAAGACAATCAAGATCACAAAGAAGTTGCATATGGGAGTGGATTCAGCATGGACTGAAACAAAGGACAATGATCAGATCTTCCCTCTGGGGGCAGGAAACTGCAAACCCCCCTTTGTCTCCTGGAAGTGACTCATGGGGAGGGGGGAAAGGAGGAACCAGCCAGGTGACAAGGCACTCAGGTTACCACCAACTCCTCCCTCAACCCCTCCTTTCTGTAATGTATGCATGATGTTTCTGGGGGTGGGCTTGACCTAGAGGAGGGGAATTTCAAAAAGTTTTTATAAGACCTTGCACACTATTTTTCTGGGTCTTTCCTCTCTCTTGCAAGTGAGGGGAACACCCTGTTGCAACAGTTCAATAAAGACCAAGCCTACAGGCTGCTGTTTTGCTCCAACTTATCCTGGTTGGTGTCTTTACTTTTTGTCCAAGGGAGCCCTCGGATTTTTCCGGTAACACTACTAAGCAGCGGTGGGAAATCTTAAGGCTTGCACGAGGGGAGGTGTTCCTGAAACTCAGTCCTCTTCCTGGGCCAAGGAAATGAGCTCTGGTTCGTAGAGAGGCAGGAAGTTGCACATAGAAAGGAGGGGGGAGGGAAGACAGTATTGGGGGGGGGGAGAGAGGTACCCCGCTCACAGCCTGGGAGGAGAAACAGGTTTGGTTAAGGAGGAGGCTGCAGAGGAGGAAAAAGGTGCAATAATTGGGGGTGATGGAGGAAATGTTGCTTTTTTTGCAGAGGAGGGGATGAGATAAAACCTGCAACTTAGGCAGGGGGAAAGGATGCTTTCCTAGCGAGCAAGGATACAAATTGTGTGGGGATTGGGCCCCACTGGCTGTTACGGAAATCCGGAGGGGGGCACATCTGTAAAGTTGTTAGATGTTACAAATATTATGCATAAATGTATCCTTTCGACTTGGCAGCTCAGGGAAGTTACCTAGCTTTAACCGTCATATAAAATCAACTCCTTTGCCAGTTTTCTCCATTTCAGCACTATTTTGCCCTTGGAAAAAATGACGCTTTTCCCCAAGCACACCTCCTACCCCAGGAAGTGCCCAGAGGTGACAATTGCTGAGCTGGTTGTTGGCCAAGGAAAGCCTAATCCCATCACTATAACTTGCCAAGGGGTCCAGACATGCAAAGGAAGTTATGTTGTACTTTGGGTGGTGGGACTTCAGAGGTGTTTGCCTTTGCTCATCTTATACCTTGGTCTTGTGCTGACATGTCTGCTTATGCGAATCTTCTACCAAGGACTTGTCTGGACATGTTTGCCAAGGTTAAATTAATGTAACCCCTGTCTGGGTAAAGGTAAAGGGACCCCTGACCTGGTGGAATGCTCTGTCCCATGAGACTAAGGCCCTTCAGGATTTAACTTCCTTCTGTCGGGCCTGTAAGACAGAGCTATTCCGCCTGGCCTTTAATTTGAATTCAGCCTGATCTTTTATTTCCCTTCCCTTCCCCTTTTATAAAGATCATCCGCTCTGACACCCCACAGCTAATTCTCCCCACGCTGCGGATGTGTTCCCGAAGCGCCGGGCGCTCTGCTTTCAGGGCGCCCGACGCTCCGGGAAGCAGGCTGCTATCCGCAGCCTAGACACGGCTAGCGGAGCGCTAATCCCGAAGCTTGGGGCGTTCGCAGCTCAGCGCGCCCCAAGCTTCTGGGTGCCGGCAAGGTCTAGACGGCTAGCGGAGACCTTGCCGGCACCCAGAAGCTTGGGGCGCGCTGAGCTCCGCAAGCCCCAAGCTTCGGGATTAATGCAGCGCTCCGCTAGCCGTGGGAGAGCTGGGTCTCCCACGGCTAGCGGATGGCTTCCTGAAGCCTGGAGAGCGAGAGGGGTCGGTGCGCACCGACCCCTCTCACTCTCCAGGCTTCAGCGAAAGCCTGCATTCGCTCCATAGGACGCACACACATTTTCCCTTGCTTTTTAGGAGGGAAAAAGTGCGTCCTATGGTGCGAAAAATACGGTAATTTGTTGGGATTCCTGCTGGGTGCATTCTTTCGTGGAAGGTAACTCCTGTCCCTGAAGCGCTTTCCCCATTTCATACAGTTATAGGTTTCCTTCTCTTTGTGGGTCCTTTGAGGAAGAGAAAGAGGAGTACTTTCTACAGGAAGGCCTGGACCCTCAAGAAAACTCCACACTGGGCATTCTTTGATGTAAAGGAAGGACATTGCTAACACTAAACTCTTTCTTCACTCTACATTCAAATGTGTTTACTGGTTGTGAAAATCAGACGCTGGACTAAATAGACTATGGGCCTGATCCGCCAAGACACTTTTTATGTGCTCATTATCCTCTGTGTGTCTTCTTCGATTTAAAGGAAGGCTACTGCTCACACTAAGCCTTCCACATTCTCTGCACGTAAAAGCTTTCCCCACCCAGAAAGCTGTGTCCCGTGATGGAAAGTAAGCTGAGCTTACAGAAGCTTTTTCCCACGTCCAACACATCTAAATGGTTCCTTCTGTGTGTTTTTTGTGGTGTAAAGTAAGGCTTTTCTTCTTTGCGAAGCTCCTCCCACATTCTGCACATTTAAACGGTTTCTCCCCAGTGTGTGTTCTGCTATGAGAATTGAGGTTGCTGCTGTTACAAAACCTCTTCCCACACTCCCTGCACTCAAAGGGTTTCTCCCCTGTGTGGGTCCTGCGATGGGAAGCGAGGTTAATGAGCTGCCTGAAGCTCTTTCCACACTCCGTGCACTTAAATGGCTTCTCCCCCGTGTGGATTCTATAATGTAGAGTAAGGCGGCTGGGCTGTTGGAAGCGCTTTCCGCACTCTGTGCATTTAAAGGGTTTCTCCCCTGTGTGGGTTCTCTGATGTTGAGCAAGGCCGCTACTATCAGTGAAGCTCTTCCCGCATTCCATGCATTTAAAGGGTTTCTCCCCGGTGTGTATTCTCTGATGGGAAGTAAGGTTAACCAGCTGGCTGAAGTTCTTCCCGCATTCCATGCATTTGAATGGCTTCTCCCCGGTGTGCGTTCTGTAGTGTATAGTAAGGTGGTTGGGCTGCTTGAAACCCTTTCCACACTCTGTACATTTAAATGGTTTCTCCCCTGTGTGGGTTCTCTGATGTTGAGTAAGGCCGCTGCTGTCGCCAAAGCACTTCCCACATTCCATGCATTTAAATAGCTTCTCCTCTGTGTGGATAATGCTATGTGAAGTCAGATTAATGAGCTGATTGAAGGTCCGTCCACACTCAAAGCACTTAAATGGCTTCTCCCTTGTGTGTGTTCTCTGATGCAAAGTAAGTTGCATGTTCCTACTGAAGGTTTTCCCACATTCCGTGCATTTAAATGGTTTCTCCCCAGTGTGCGTTCTCGTATGCGTAAGGAGGGTACTGCTCTCACAGAAACTCTTTCCACACTCCATGCATTTAAACGGTTTCAGGCCGGTGTGGCTTCTTAGATGTTTAAGAAGGCTGCAGCTGGAGCTCAGGCTCTTTCCACACTCAGTGCACTTAAATGGCTTCTCCCCCGTGTGGCTTCTGCAATGCCTATTTAACTTTGACTCGTATCTAAATATCTTCCCACACACAGGGCATATTTTCTGGCTGTTTCCTTGTCCATCTTCCTGCAGGATTTGGGGTTCACGGGCATTAACCTCCATAGGAGGTGAGGATTTCTCTTCTCCGTGCTTCTTAAGTTCACTTTCATCTGCAACCATCTCTTTTCCTTCTTCAGCTGCAGGAGTTTCTGACGACAGCATAGAATTCCCATTATTCTGCCCATCATCTGGGGTGGGGGTTGAGAAAAAGGAAACTTTTTTGAATTTCCAGCAGAAAACAAAGGATTTCAAATTTTGTGTATATGGGTGCATTATTTAATGTTATTTGCAGACACCAAATGCTGGGTTTGCCTTCTGAATATGCTGCCCTCCAGGAGGACAATATAAACTCCAGCCAGGCCAATATCCCACTTCACCTCAGCAGGCACAGGTGTGTCTTTTCCCTTGTCTTCAGATCCCTCTGCAGCAGAGGTTTTCAACCTTTTTTGGGCCCAAGGCTCCCTCAACCAACTGCAATCATTCTGCAGCACCCCTGTGGGGCTCAGGAGCCCAGTTACGCCACCCCTTGCCTGCAGAGCTGGCAGCCTCTCATCCTTTTTTGAACACCCTTGTGGAGTGTTCCCTCAGCCTCCTCTCCTTGGGAGACCTCTGGGCAGCTGCTGTTGCCTGGCCAGGTCTCTGAGCTGCCCCACCTCCTTGCACTGCCTCCTCACACTGCCCCACAGGGGCCTGGGAAGCACCCTCTGGCCAGCCCCAGAGGACCATTCACCTGGCAAGCTGGTAGCCAGGGCTGCTGCCACAAACAGCTGTGCAAGCCTTTGGGACACAGAGACGCAAGAGGGCATGCGAGGAGGGAGGGAAGGAAAGAAGGACAGAGGCCAATGTTGGCCAAGTCACCCTTGAGCATCATTCAGGGCACCCCAGGGTGCCACAGCACACTGGTTGAAAACCACCCTCTGCAGGGTTTCAGATGGGAACACTGTTGATTGCAAGGACAGGACTGAACCTTCGGATTTCTACATCCAAAGACTGTGTTCCTGTTGAATGGTTTCTTTAAATTTTAGGTTTCATTATTGTTTCACAAGATGTGTATATCTTTAAGGGCCTGAGCAAATAACATGACCTAGTTTTACAGCTGTGAAGCAGTATACAGTGGTACCTCTGGTTAAGTACTTAATTCATCCCAGAGGTCCGTTCTTAATCTGAAACTGTTCTTAACCTGAAGCACCAATTTGGCTAATGGGGCCTCCTGCTGCTGCTGCACCGCAGGAGCACGATTTCTGTTCTCATCCTGAAGCAAAGTTCTTAACCTGAAGCAGTATTTCTGGGTTAGCGGAGTCTGTAACCTGAAGTGTATGTAACCTGAAGCGTATGTAACCCAAGGTACCACTGTAGCAGGTGCTGTTAAGTTCTGTTAATTAAGCTCTTGGGTACAGTATCTTAAGAGCAGCATGAATCTCTCTCAGTACCCTGGTGGATTGGTTACACTTATTGATATAATGTAATTTAGTGTAAAATGAGTTGTTGTTTTTTGTTATTAAACCAAGCAAAAGTTACTTGGTGTGGTCTCCCCAGCACGCCTACTGCAGCCCAACTAATCTGCGAAAAAGCTAACAGTTCTAACACTGATCTCTGGGTTCTCCACCACCAACACCAAGCATAGCTGTCAACTTTTCTTGTGAGGAATCCTATTCGGAATAAGGGAATTTCCCTTTAAAAAAGGGAAACGTTGACAGCTATGCCATTAAGGCAGGGTTGGCCCAAGGTCAATGCAACCCAGGTTTGCAGGTTTGTGTTATTCCCACTATAACCTTCCCCATTATGGGTTTAAAAAATCTGTACCTGCCATTCTCTCTCCTTCCTTAGAGACTTGGCAAACTGGTTCTTTCCCTTCCAACGAAGACATCAAGTCCACTGGGAGAATTTCTTTCCAAGCTAGATCTTTCTGGGAACAAAATATCCAGGGATCTTCTTAATCTGTATATGAAGAGGGATCGAGAAATGGAGGCACAGGTAGGGTAAAAAATCGTGCTAGGCAGAATGCTCCCCCCCCTCAAAAAAAGAAATTCATCTGGATTAAGCGATGCAAATTATGAACCTGAACATGTGTGAATTTGAAAAAGAGAATCTTCCTTTTCCAACGGAAGACAACAATGTTGTTGTTGTTTTTCCAGAATTTCTGTCCCCCATTAGGCATGCCATGAGCCTTGACAGTGATTCTGAGTCCAGGACTTGTAGCTAGGACCCAGCTGCTCCCAGCACTGCTCATAAACTGCACTAGGAAGCTGCATTAGGGGTTCTGGACTAAAGGTAAAGGGATCCCTGACCATTAGGTCCAGTCATGGACGACTTTGGGGTTGCGGTGCTCATCTCGCTTTATTGGCCAAGGGAGCCGGCGTACAGCTTCCGGGTCATGTGGCCAGCATCACTAAGTCGCTTCTGGTGAACCAGAGCAGCGCACGGAAACGCCATTTACCTTCCCGCCGGAGCGGTACCTATTTATCTACTTGCACTTTCATGTGCTTTTGAACTGCTAGGTTGGCAGGAGCAGGGACCGAGCAACAGGAGCACACCCCGTCGTGGGGATTTGAACTGTCAACCTTCTGATCGGCAAGTCCTAGGCTCTGTGGTTTAACCCACAGCGCCACCCGCGTCCCTTCTGGACTAAAAGGCAGCTCTAATGATAAAATTCTCTCTCTGCACGTCATTCCCACTGATGAGAAGATGCAGAATGAGACTTACTGGCTAGAGAGCCAGGAGAGGTTCCTTAGCTGGGCCTTGGGAGTACCTGACATCACCTGCTCTTGATTTTTCTTTTTGAGTTTTAATTATTTATTAACGTTCTTATGTTACATCGGTAAACATTATCATATTACATCACGAGGCTTATTATAATATAATTTTCAGCATGTATACAATGTTTATACTGTATACAAAGTTTATTTTAAAAGTACTGTAGCCCATAGATCAAAACCATAAGGCAGGGGTCTGCAACCCGCGGCTCCAGAGCCGCATGTGGCTCTTTTACACCTTTGCCGCGGTACCGGGGTGGATACTAGCGAGGGGAGGAGGCGCATTGTGTGCCCCGACACTCCCCACTGTGGCGGGCGCTGTACTGGCTGTGACGTCGCATGGGGGCGGTGCGTGCGTTAGTCACGCACCGTCCCGACGTCACCTTCCCGCCCGCCCGCTACATTGTAAGGGGCATGTATGCTGGTCACTGTTTTGAAGGGGAGTGAAGAACACACACAAAAAAAAGGTAACTTGTTAATTTAACGTGTATTTCTATGAGGAGGAGTAATTCTGAGGGGTCAAACAAAGAAATAATAAAAAAGTGACAAAAAAGTTATGTTTATAATGACGAGTTTTGCGGCTCCCAGTTTTTTCTTCTTCGGAAACGGGTCCAAGTGGCTCTTTTTGTCTTAAAGGTTGCAGACCCCTGCCATAAGGGGATGGAAACATAAGGGTCAGACTGAGTCCAAACCAAAGGCCAGGCGGAACAGCTCTGTCTTGCAGGCCCTGCGGAGAGATGTCCCGTCCCGCAGGGCCCTAGTCTCTTGTGACACGAGCGTTCTACCAAGTCAGGGCCAGTACTGAAAAAGCCCTGGCCCTAGTTGCAACCAATCTAACCACCTTGCGACCTGGGACCTCCAAAATGTTGTCTTTTGTGGACCTTAAGGTCCTCCACGGGACATACCAGGAGCGATGGAAAGAAGATAAAGTCCCTAACAGAGAACATCAGCAGATCAAATTGATGGATTATGCCGAAATGGCTAAAATGACTGGAAGACTCAGAAATCAGGAAGACCAAAATGTTAATAAGGAATGGGGGAAATTTATAATTTCTCTTAAAAACCATTGAAAGTAGTTAAAATAGTTAGTAGGATTGGAAAAACACTTGTAGTTTCATGGTGAATTTTGGACACAATGGAGAGGTAAAATATTTGGATTATTATAAAATATGCAGGAGGAAAGGACTACCAATAGGACCTACAAAGTGGAGAAAGGAAGTCCAGAAGATTCTTTGGAATCTTGTTTCTCTGTTGTATATGTGACTGTAAAATTTTAATCTGAGAAACCAAATAAATAAATTTATATATTTAAAAAATGAAATTACAGGCTAACTGATATACTGGGAACATTGCGAGAAAGTTTGGCTGAAGACAGATAGCAAGGATTTAGAAGAGCATATCTGTTCTTATGAGGGATAAGTATTCAGAACCTGTCTTTCAAAACAGATCAAGAATGATTTAGAGTTCAGGGTGAGCAATGAGAACATGTGAGCTGTGGCTGCACAATTGCTCAGGGCGGCTAAAACAAAAAGGGAGACAGAGAAGTTCGAAGAGGATCTGTCGGAAATGATCCTTCATCATTTTGTGTATTTTAAAGCTGAAACGTGGTCAACCCAGCAGGATTTTCTTGTGTTTCCTGCTCCATCCTCCCAGCTCCAATGGGAGGTGATAACAGCCTTCCACCAAATCACTACTAGGCCCTATAACTAGGTCAGCAAAGACAAAAAAAAGAAGCATATTCAGCACTCAAGACTGAAGGAGGAACCCAGGCCGCCTGCTCTGCCTGCCCCAATCCTCCTTCCCTTACCTGAGCTCGCTGCTTGCAAATACTGACTTCTTCAAGTTGGTGCATTAAGAAATATATAGTATATATAGTGGTAGTGTTGTACTGTATTATTTATGCAAATTGATTTCCTCTGGAGTTAAAGATCTGACTGGGACAAACCCTGTTATGCTGAGCTCGTATTCTGCACAATTTGTATACGGTGTCTGTTTGATAAATGTGTGGTTTGCTATGCCTAATAAAGGATATTTGATTTATGTTAATCCACCCCAGCAAGGCTGCTTCCCCCATAGCGGGTTCCTCCCTCTCTCTGGGCTGCATGTTCCCCCTTTCCCCTTTTTTTCAGAGCTGGGGGAGGGGGAGGTTTTAAAAGGGGGTCTTGCATTGGCGATCCTGCAGCACTTTGGGCCGCACGACGCGAGCGCGCAGCACGGATCAGCCACGACCCCACCCCGTGCATTTCCCGGGGAAAAGTGCTCCGCGTGGGAGGCGCGTTTCCCCTTCATTCTCCCTCGTGCAAATCCTCCTTGGGGTCCCTCCCCGTCTTGCCTCTCACTCCCCCACAAAAGCCTCACCTCGTCGCCTCCTCGCTGCCTCTCGCCTCCGCAGGAGCGTTTCCCTCCGCGGAAGAGGGAGCAGGGCGCTTCTGCAACGCCCCCAGCGCCGCCGCCGCCTTTCGATTGCAACTTCCTGCTTCCCTGGGAAACAGAGCCCGGCCGGGTCAGTCGTCCAGCGGAGGACCGAGTCCCCCCTCCCTCCCTCTCTCTGCAACCCTTGCGCCCCCCCTTGCGTACTACTTGCAATGCAACTTCCGCGCTCCATGCGCTTTCATAGAATCTGTCGAGCTGGAAGGGAGCCGAGGGTCATCTAGTCCCACCCGCTGCAATGCAGTAATACGCCGCTGCCCCCTACAAGGGATCGAACCTGCAACCTTGGCCTTATCAGCGCCGTGCTCTTAAACTGAGCCATCCGGGCTCCCCTTTCCCCCACCTTCTTGCGCGCCTGAACCTGTCCGCGTTTTGCATTCTAACACTTGCAAGCTCCATCCTCCGGCAGTTCCATGACGCCGGCTGCGCTTCCTTTCAGGCCAATACTTGGCAGCCATAAACTCGCACCGTGTCCAATATCCTATAAAAAGCATTAATTGGAATACCTTGCAACATTTCATCAAAGAAAATTGAGACGCCCTATTCCATAATAATAATAATAATAGTAATAATTTTATTATTTATACCCTTCCCATCTGACTGGGCTGCCCCAGTCACCTTGGATAAAAATATAATAAAACATATTTTAAAAAACTTCCCTTCAGATGTCTTCTGAAGTTGTAGAGTTACTTATCTCCTTGGCTTGGGGGGTGTCTAATAAAAATAAAAATAAATTATACCCTGCCCATCTGGCTGGGCTTCCCCAGCCACTCTGGGCAGCTTCCAAAAAAATATTAATACGTCAAACATTAAAAGCTTCCCTAAACTGGGCTGCCTTCGGATGTCTTCTAAAAGTCTGGTAGTTTTTCTTCTCTTTGACATCTGGTGGGAGGGCGTTCAACAGGGCGGGTGCCACCACCGAGAAGGCCCTCTGCCTGGTTCCCAGTAAGTTAGCTTCTTGCAGTGAGGGAACCACCAGAAGGCACTTGGTGCTGGACCTCAGTGTCCAGGCAGAATGATGGGGGTGGAGATGCTCCTTCAGGTATACTGGGCCGAGGCCGTTTAGGGCTTTAAAGGTCAACACCAACACTTTGAATTGTGCTCAGAAACGTACAGGGAGCCAATGTAGGTCTTTCAATGTAACTTCATACATTATTGTTGTTGTTGTTGTTTAGTCGTTTAGTTGTGTCCGACTCTTCGTGACCCCCTGGACCAGAGCACGCCAGGCACTCCTGTCTTCCACTGCTTCCCGCAGTTTGGTCAGACTCATGCTGGTAGCTTCCCCTCCCCATCCAGCTTGGTTTCCCTAGCCACTAGGGAACCCGAACCCTATGGAAATAGGGATGTCAAGGTTGCAGGTTCGATCCCCGCACGGGACAGCTGCGTGGTCCTGCATCTTTCCTCAGGGCCTGCAAGACAGAGCTGTTCCACCTGGCCTTTGGTTTGGACTCAGTTGGACCCTTATGTCTTCCCTCCCCATACGGTTTCAATTTATGGGCTACTTTTAAAATGAGGCTGCTTTTTAAATTGCATTTTAACCTGTATTTTAAATTGGTCCTTCCCCCCATTATGTTTCTATTGTAATTTTACCGGTGTTAGCCGCCCTGAGCCTGGTTCTGGCTGGGGAGGGTGGGGTATAATAAAATGTATCATCATCATCACAGGGGGTTGGACTAGATGACCCTCGGGTCCCTTCCGACTCTACGATTCTATGATTCTATAAAGTCAAGAAACTGGGGCAGCTTCTGTAAATCCGGGACCTTCCCTGGAAAATAGGGACACTTTGCACAACCTGCTAACAAAGATAAATTCAAAACAGCAAGTGAATTGCACACTTGTGCAAAACCCAATCCAAACGATTTAGTTTAACTCGGCAGAAACGGTGGTCCAACTTTTCCAAGCTTGATAAGTCACAACTGTAGCAGGAACCCCCCCACCCCAATCATTCTGTTTGTACAAACTTCACACACACACACACTCACACACTACATACGCCACATTTCTGTTATAAATTCATAGAAAATCAACCATACATCAGATTTGCACTGTTCCATTTTATTTTACTCCATATGACAAGAACTATCAAAGGGGGGTGGCTTGGTCCTGGTCAGCCATAATCCCTTCACCGTCTCAGCACATCCACAGGAGCCCTGCCCAGTTGCTATGCCAACCCTGATGATCCCAGACAGAAGACCATCAAGATCACAAAGAAGTTGCATATGGGAGTGGATTCAGCATGGACTGAAACAAAGGACAATGATCAGATCTTCCCTCTGGGGGCAGGAAACTGCAAACTCCCCTTTGTCTCCTGGAAGTGACTCATGGGGAGGGGGGAAAGGAGGAACTAGCCAGGTGACAAGACACTCAGGTTACCACCAACTCCTCCCTCAACCCCTCCTTTCTGTAATGTATGCATGATGTTTCTGGGGGTGGGCTTGACTTAGAGGAGGGGAATTTCAAAAAGTTTTTATAAGACCTTGCACACTATTTTTCTGGTTCTTTCCTCTCTCTTGCAAGTGAGGGGAACACCCTGTTGCAACAGTTCAATAAAGGCTGCTGTTTTGCTCCAAGTTATCCTGGTTGGTGTCTTTACTTTTTGCCCAAGGGAGCCCTCGGATTTTTCCGGTAACACGCCCTATTCCATAATAATAATAATAGTAATAATTTTATTATTTATACCCTTCCCATCTGACTGGGCTGCCCCAGTCACCTTGGATAAAAATATAATAAAACATGAAACATTTTTTAAAAACTTCCCTTCAGATGTCTTCTGAAGTTGTAGAGTTACTTATCTCCTTGGCTTGGGGGGTGTCTAATAAAAATAAAAATAAAAATAAATTATACCCTGCCCATCTGGCTGGGCTTCCCCAGCCACTCTGGGCGGCTTCCAAAAAAATATTAATACGTCAAACATTAAAAGCTTCCCTAAACAGGGCTGCCTTCGGATGTCTTCTAAAAGTCTGGTAGTTGTTATTCTCTTTGACATCTGGTGGGAGGGCGTTCCACAGGGCGGGTGCCACCACCGAGAAGGCCCTCTGCCTGGTTCCCAGTAAGTTAGCTTCTTGCAGTGAGAGAACCACCAGAAGGCACTCTGCGCTGGACCTCAGTGTCCGGGCAGAATGATGGGGGTGGAGATGCTCCTTCAGGTATACTGGGCCGAGGCCGTTTAGGGCTTTAAAGGTCAACACCAACACTTTGAACTGTGCTCAGAAACGTACAGGGAGCCAATGTAGGTCTTTCAATGTAACTTCATACATTATTATTATTGTTGTTGTTGTTGTTGTTTAGTTGTGTCCGACTCTTCGTGACCCCCTGGACCAGAGCACGCCAGGCACTCCTGTCTTCCACTGCTTCCCGTAGTTTGCTCAGACTCATGCTGGTAGCTTCCCCTCCCCATCCAGCTTGGTTTCCCTAGCCACTAGGGAACCCGAACCCTATGGAAATAGGGATGTCAAGGTTGCAGGTTCGATCCCCGCACGGGACAGCTGCGTGGTCCTGCATCTTTCCTCAGGGCCTGCAAGACAGAGCTGTTCCACCTGGCCTTTGGTTTGGACTCAGTTGGACCCTTATGTCTTCCCTCCCCATACGGTTTCAATTTATGGGCTACTTTTAAAATGAGGCTGCTTTTTAAATTGCATTTTAACCTGTATTTTAAATTGGTCCTTCCCCCCATTATGTTTCTATTGTAATTTTACCGGTGTTAGCCGCCCTGAGCCTGGTTCTGGCTGGGGAGGGTGGGGTATAATAAAATGTATCATCATCATCACAGGGGGTTGGACTAGATGACCCTCGGGTCCCTTCCGACTCTACGATTCTATGATTCTATAAAGTCAAGAAACTGGGGCAGCTTCTGTAAATCCAGGACCTTCCCTGGAAAATAGGGACACTTTGCACAACCTGCTAACAAAGATAAATTCAAAACAGCAAGTGAATTGCACACTTGTGCAAAACCCAATCCAAACGATTTAGTTTAACTCGGCAGAAACGGTGGTCCAACTTTTCCAAGCTTGATAAGTCACAACTGTAGCAGGAACCCCCCCACCCCAATCATTCTGTTTGTACAAACTTCACACACACACACACACTCACACACTACATACGCCACATTTCTGTTATAAATTCATAGAAAATCAACCATACATCGGATTTGCACTGTTCCATTTTATTTTACTCCATATGACAAGAACTATCAAAGGGGGGGTGGCTTGGTCCTGGTCAGCCATAATCCCTTCACCTTCTCAGCACATCCACAGGAGCCCTGCCCAGTTGCTATGCCAACCCTGATGATCCCAGACAGAAGACAATCAAGATCACAAAGAACTTGCATATGGGAGTGGATTCAGCATGGACTGAAACAAAGGACAATGATCAGATCTTCCCTCTGGGGGCAGGAAACTGCAAACTCCCCTTTGTCTCCTGGAAGTGACTCATGGGGAGGGGGGAAAGGAGGAACCAGCCAGGTGACAAGACACTCAGGTTACCACCAACTCCTCCCTCAACCCCTCCTTTCTGTAATGTATGCATGATGTTTCTGGGGGTGGGCTTGACCTAGAGGAGGGGAATTTCAAAAAGTTTTTATAAGACCTTGCACACTATTTTTCTGGGTCTTTCCTCTCTCTTGCAAGTGAGGGGAACACCCTGTTGCAACAGTTCAATAAAGACCAAGCCTACAGGCTGCTGTTTTGCTCCAAATTATCCTGGTTGGTGTCTTTACTTTTGTCCAAGGGAGCCCTCGGATTTTTCCGGTAACACTACTAAGCAGCGGTGGGAAATCTTGAGGCTTGCACGAGGGGAGGTGTTCCTGCCACTCGGTCCTCTTCCTGGGCCAAGGAACTGAGCTCTGGTTCTTAGAGAGGCAGGAAGTCGCCCATCGAAAGGAAGGGGGGGAGGGAAGACAGTATTGGGGGGGGGAGAGGTACCCCGCTCACAGCCTGGGAGGAGAAACAGGCTTGGTTAAGGAGGAGGCTGCAGAGGAGGAAAAAGGTGCAATAATTGGGGGTGATGGAGGAAATGTTGCTTTTTTTGCAGAGGAGGGAATGAGATAAAACCTGCAACTTAGGCAGGGGGAAAGGATGCTTTCCTATCGAGCAAGGATACAAATTGTGTGGGGATTGGGCCCCACTGGCTGTTTCGGAAATCCGGGGGGGGGCACATCTGTAAAGTTGTTAGATGTTACAAATATTATGCATAAATGTATCCTTTCGACTTGGCAGCTCAGGGAAGTTACCTAGCTTTAACCGTCATATAAAATCAACTCCTTTGCCAGTTTTCTCCATTTCAGCACTATTTTGCCCTTGGAAAAAATGACTCTTTTCCCTGCCACCTCCCCCAGCACACCTCCTACCCCAGGAAGTGCCCAGAGGTGACAATTCCTGAGCTGGTTGTTGGCCAAGGAAAGCCTAATCCCATCACTATAACTTGCCAAGGGGTCCAGACATGCAAAGGAAGTTATATTGTACTTTGGGAGGTGGGACTTCAGAGGTGTTTGCCTTTGCTCATCTTACACCTTGGTCTTGTGCTGACATATCTGCTTATGCTAATCTTCTACCAAGGACTTGTCTGGACATGTTTGCCAAGGTTAAATTAATGTAACCCCTGTCTGGGTAAAGGTAAAGGGACCCCTAACCCTTAGGTCCAGTCGCGGACGACTCTGGGGTTGCAACGCTCATCTCGCTTCACTGGCCGAGGGAGCCGGCGTACAGCTTGCAGGTCGTGGCCAGCAGGACTAAGCCGCTTCTGGCGAACCAGAGCAGCGCACGGAAACGCCATTTACCTTCCTGCCGGAGCGGTATCTATTTATCTACTTGCACTTTGACGTGCTTTCAAACTGCTAGGTTGGCAGGAGCAGGGACCAAGCAACGGCAGCTCACCCCGTCGCGGGGATTCAAACCGCCGACCTTCTGACTGGCAAGTCCTAGGCTCTGTGGTTTAACCCACAGCGCCACCCGCGTCCCTAACCCCTGCCTACCCCTCCCCTTTTGTGACATGTCAGTGATGTAGCAATGCTGTATCAATGATGCTGTATTCTGGGATATGGTGGGAAAGTTTCAATAGTCCTTGTCATCCCATCCTCAGGATTCAAAATTATTCTTTGAACCTGTTGCACAATAAACTTTGGTCTACAGCTATTTGCTCCGGTTGGTGGCTGGACTCCTTCCTTTATTCTGCAGGGACCCGCGGGCTTTGCCCAATGAGCTGGGTGACTGAGCAGCCTTGCACCTAGATTTTTCCTTAACAAGGGCGAAACACCTTTTGGATTTCGTAGCATTGCAAAGTTGGAAGGGGACCCCAAAAGTCATCTGTTCCAACCCATTGCAGTGCAGGAATTTCAGCTAAAGAAACTCAGTTAAAGCACCCTGGACCTTCTCTCTGCTGAAAGGTGGAGGATGGGGGTCCAGGGAGAGACTCTCAAATGTGGGTGAAAGCCTTTGTGTGTCCCTTGCTCCCTCTTTGAAACTGCAGCTAGATTGAGCTTTCCGAAACCTTTCTCTGCTGGCTACATTATTTCCATTCTGCTTCCTTTCTCTCCTTCCTCCGCCTGTAATAATAATAATAATAATAATGAAATATACTCAGAGTCGCAAAGTGATTTCATGCTCTTTATTCAGCTCATAGTGGTGAGGAGGAATGAATGAATGTCCCCTCAAAGTATCTGCTTTATATACATTATTTACACATTGGGCTGCACATGATTGGCTAATTCCGGAATTCTACTGTAAGCCAATCAGGTTGTGGATTCACTTCTATCTGGAGCATGATTGGGTAGTTCCTGCCAACCAATCATACTGCTGCATTGTTCTAGGACCAATCAGACTGCTGCATTCTGAATCCTATTGTTCTAGGACTAATAATAATAATAATAATAATAATAATAATAATAATAATAATAATAATTTATTTATACCCCGCCCATCTGGCTGGGCTTCGCCAGCCACTCTGGGCGGCTTCCAACAAAACATTAAAATACAATAATGCATCAAACATTAAAAGCTTTCCTAAATGTGTGGAAGAGAGAGAAGAAAGCCGTCGCCTGAATGTATCACTTTTTCTCATCCTTCCTACAGTTGATTGGGAGTCTCTTTGGCAAATCCTGATACAGATCAGGCCTTCCCGCTTGGACTACTGCAATGTGCTCTACATGGGGCTACTTTTGAAGGTGACTCAGAAACTACAACTAATCCAGAATGCGGCAGCTGGACTGGTGACTGGGGGCGGCCACCGGGACCATATAACACTGGTCTTAAAGGATGTATTCTGGCTCCCAGTAAGTTTCTGAGCACACTTCACAAAGTGTTGGTGCTGAACTTTAAAGCCCTAAACAGCCTCGGCCCAGTATATCTGAAAGAGTGTCTCCACCCCCATCGCTCAACCCCAGACACTGAGGTCCTGCTCCGAGGGTCTTTTGCTGGTTCCCTCCCTGCGAGAAGTGAAGTTACAGGGAACCAGGCACAGGGCCTTCTCGGTGGTGGCCCCCTCCCTGTGGAACGCCCTCCCTTCAGATGTCAAGGAGATAAAGAACTATACAACTTTTAGAAGACATCTGAAGTTAGCCTTGTATCAGGAAGTTTTTAATGTTTGATGCTTTATTATGTTTTATATATTCTGTAAGCTGCCCAGAATGACTGGAGAAAACCATTCAGATGGGTGGGGTATAAAGAAAATTATTATTAGTATTAGTATTAGTATTAGTATCATCATCATCATTAGGAGCCAAAAGGATTCCCCCACAGCCTCCCACAGGTGCAAAGCGACAGTTGTCTTCAGCAGCTTTATAGTTTTTAAAGCAATGAAACCCAAATTTATATACAGTGGTACCTTGGGTTAAGAACTTAATTCGTTCCAGAGGTCTGTTCTTAACCTGAAACCGTTCTTAACCTGAGGTACCACTTTAGCTAATGGGGCAAAGTTCTTAACCCAAGGTACTATTTCTGGGTTAGCGGAGTCTGTAACCTCAAGCGTCTGTAACCTGAAGCGTCTGTAACCCAGGTACCACTGTAAAGGATGACCTTCCCTTGGTCCATCTCTCCCCCAGGTACTGGATAGCTTCTCCCTCTTTTGAAGTGCACCTGTGCATCGTGGCAACTGCTGTGAGAGTCCCAGAGGTGGCCCAATTTATGTCTCTCACTCCATCCAGCACAATGGCTTCAGAGGCACCACCCGAACCCTCTTTTCTTTGGGGAGGAGTAGAAACAGCTTCCAAGCAGCCATCTCAGGTAAGGGAAAGATAATTGGGGATACGCAAAGCAGGCAGTGCAGATGCTTCCCCCTGTCACATGACCCGGAAGCTGTACGCCGGCTCCCTTGGCCAATAAAGCGATGAGCGCCGCAACCCCAGAGTCGGCCATGACTGGACCTAATGGTCAGGGGTCCCTTTACCTTTTACCACCCATCATCCGACGATCACAGGGCACAGCTCACAACATAAAAATACAAAACGAGAACACAGTGTCTCAGTAATTGTTAGTGAGCTGGTTCGTCAAAACCCGTTTGAAAGTCTGCTATGTCACGGGACCAGAGATTCTCAGAGGACTGGAGTAAATATTTGAACTATTTGAAAAGCAATTGTAATAAACAGATTACGCTAGTAGGACTGCAAGAAGTTTTGTAAGGAGAATTATGTGAAATATTGCAGGGAAGATTATGAAGAGAGTTATTACTTAAGGACGATTAAAAGTAATAGAGAAATTAAGAAATGTAGATTAAGTGATAAAGATTGAAAAATCTTCAGATGCGGTGGATGGAAGTCCAAAAACATTGTATAAGATAAAAAAGTATGGGATATGATTTTCGGAAATTATTTGTAAAACTCAATAAAAATATTTTTTTTAAGAAAAGAAAGTCTGCTATGTCAACTGAAGCGCCTCTACATGCTTGTTAAGACAAGGCTGAACTTTGCACAAGACATGCTGGAATGTCTCCCACTAGCTTCCCCAGAATATTGGTTAAGCTAACTGGCCTATAATTTCCAGGATCCCCACTCCACACACACACACACACCCCCAAGATGTTGAAGAAACCATATTTTATTCTCTTTCCCCAGGGTTTCTTCCAGGCCCTCTTGACCTTTGAGGAGGTGGCTGTGTTTTTCACGGAGGAGGAGTGGGCTCTGCTGGATCCTGGCCAAAGAGCTCTGCACAGAGAAGTCATGGAGGAGAATTATGAGATGGTGGCCTCTCTAGGTAAACATCACGCGTCTTATTTCTATGACTGCTAGGTGCTGGAAGGCTTGAAATCATTACTTGGGCACAGTTGGGAGGCTGTTATGGAGACGGGGGTCTGGACCATGTGCTCCGGATATTTGGGAAGGCCCTTGATTTATATGCAGAAGATGCTAGAGCAGTGGTCAGCAAACTTTTTTAGCAGGGGGCCGGTCCACTCTCTCTCAGACCTTCTGGAGGGCCAGACTATATTTTTTTTTGGGGGGGGGGGAGAACAGATTCCTATGCCCCACAAATAACCCAGAGATGCATTTTAAATAAAAGCACACATTCTACTCATGTAAAAACACCAGGCAGGCCCCACAAATAACCCAGAGGTGCATTTTAAATAAAAGGACACATTCTACTCATGTAAAAATATGCTGATTCCTGGACTGTCCGCAGGCCAGATTTAAAAGGTGATTAGGCTGGATCTGGCCCCCGGTCCTTAGTTTGCCTACGCATGTGCTAGAGGGGTAAAGGATCAGGGAGCAACTGATAGGAAATACATTTCTCTGCCCAATATCCTGGAGATCCAGTCCTAGTTTGAGTGGTCAGTGCTGGGCCTCAAAAGACAAAGAGTCTGACATGCAACTTCCTGTAGCCTTAGAGGGTTTTTGGATCATTGATGCCAACACTTAAAATGTCTACACTTAACGTCTTATTTCGGCGCCTTTCAACGCCAACAAATTTAAGATCAAGATGAGGAAGAGTTTGGATTTGATATCCTGCTTTATCACTAGCCGAAGGAGTCTCAAAGCGGCTAACATTCTCCTTTCCCTTCCTACCCCACAACAAACACTCTGTGAGGTGAGTGGGGCTGAGAGACTTCAGAGAAATGTGACTGGCCCAAGGTCACACAGCAGTTGCATGTGGAGGCGCGGGGAAGCAAACCCGGTTCACCAGATTACGAGACCACCGCTCTTAACCACTACACCACACTGGCTCTCACTACATCACCCCTAAATACATTGTTGTATGTTACAGGGCATACTAATTTGGAAAACCCTGTCAAACCCTTTTAATGAGTTGTATTTTTTAGGTCTGGAAAAAGTGGGATATAAAAAAAACTCCTTCCCAATTTATCTGTTGCATAACCGGTGCAAAAACATCTTTCAATCAACCTGCCCCACTCCTGTCAATATATGAATTATAACAGTCATAAACTGGAAATTAAAATGAAGCTTGCAATCCCACAATGCTCATTTGAATGTTGTCTCTGAAGAACTGAAAAATACATTCTTCGGAGGGGGGGACATGTTTACAATGGGACCATTAATGTGCAGTGTACCATTATTTCAGTTTCAGAGCTGTGATATTAGAGATATCTTTTTCCACCTGCTGCCACCATGAATCAATTGCAAATCCATTCTCACAACACTGAAAAGTGTAATTTTTGGGGGATATACCACTGAATCACTTTTGGAGGAGAAGGAAGGGTGATTTTTAAAAAATATTGTGTGATAAAATGAAGGAAAGCATTGGGGTTTGTTAAATTCTCCAGTATCATTTCCAAAAGGTAGATCACACTGAGCTTCAGATCCAGTGATCACATTTCCACAAGTGCCAGACTGATCCTGCTGTGACCATACAGCCCTGTCCTATCTGTGGTGCAGGAATTATAATATCAAAATTATTCCTCTTTTTTCGGCTTGAGGTCATAAGCAATGGCTCAGTTTGGATTGGCTGAATAGTTTGAGTTCCAAAGTAACTAGTCTCTTCTGTGTCCTTTGCAGAATTGGACCTCAGTTCCTGTTGGGAAGAAGGAGAAGGTCCGTTCATTCATGATCCCAAAGAAGTGGTGATATCAATAGGTATCTTAGATGTCTTACGGGGCATTTTGGGGGAAGGATTTTTCCATTCCTGTGTAATATCATCCAGGGCAGATAGACCCAGTGGGACTTAGAGGGGGATCAGACAAATTCATGGATGAGAAAGCTCCCAAAGGCTACTTGTTATGGTGACCATGTGCTTGATACCTCTGGAATCAGGACAACAACAGCAGGAGAAGACTGTTAGCTATACTACGGTAGTGGTCAAACTTGGCCCTCCAGCTGTTTTGGGACTACAATTCCCATCATCTCTGGCCACTGGTCCTGTTAACTAGGGATGATGGGAGTTGTAGTCCAAAAACAGCTGGAGGGCCAAGTTTGGCCACCACTACTCTACTAGATAGGTTTTTGGCTTGATCCTGTGGGACTCTTCTTATAAAGATGTCTTCCAGCTTGCGGTTTCCCTTCCACATGTTGAGATATTCCCCATAGTTAGAAATATGGCTTGGCTTCCACCATGCCTGTTCACAAATACCAGGTGGATCCTGCTAGATCTACAAGCCCTGCCCTATGCATTGGCAGAAGATCTAAGAACACGCCTTTCTCTGCCATTTTTTATCCCTTGAAATTCACACATGAAATTCTTTCTCTGCCTCCCCCCCCCCACCAGATGATTGGCAGAACGATGGGAATTACAGGGACTCATCTGTGGTGTCTTCAGAAACAATTATGCATGAAGCAGGAAAAAATAAGTTCGAAACACAAAAGGAACCCGAAACACATGAAGGAAACAAGTCAAAGAATGGGAGGAAGAAATCCTTGATTTTTCAGGGTATCAACGTCCAAGAACTCCTGATACTACAAGAAGATCCAAAAGACAAAAACAAGAAAACGTGTCCAGACTGTGGGAAAACATTTAGATATGAATCGTATTTGAATAGGCATCGCAGAATTCATACAGGAGAGAAACCATTTAAATGCACCGAGTGTGGGAAGACCTTTATACGGCATTCTCACCTTATTCGTCATCAGAGAACACATACAGGTGAGAAGCCATTTCCATGCACAGAGTGCGGGAAGAGCTTCAGTTTCAGGAGTAGCCTTACTGAACATCAAAGAACCCACACAGGGGAAACGCCATTTAAATGCAAGGAATGTGGGAAGCGTTTCAGGCACAGCAGTAGTCTTACCATACATCGAAGAACCCATACTGGTGAAAAGCCATTTCAGTGCATGGAATGTGGAAAGAGCTTCACCGACAGAAGTAGCCTTACTTCACATGAAAGAACCCACACAGGAGAGAAACCGTTCCAGTGCAGGGAGTGTGGAAAGAGCTTCAGACAGCACAACCACCTTATTAATCATCAGAGAATCCACACCGGGGAGAAACCGTTTAAATGCAAGGAGTGTGGAAAGAGCTTCATTCAGAATATTCACCTTACTTTGCACCAAATAACTCACAGGGGAGAAACCTTTTAATTGCATGGAGCAGTGGTTTTCAGCCAGTGTGGCGTGGCACCCTGGGGTGCCTTGAATGAAGGTCAGGGGTGCTATGGGCAACACCTGCCTCTGTCCCTCTTTCCTTCCCTCTGTCCTCTCATGCCCTCACACGTCTACCTCCCCAAGGCTCGCATGGCTGTTCATTACAGCAGCCATGGCTACAAGCTCTGCAGGCGAATGGTGCCTCTGGGGCTGGCTAGGGGGTGCTAGGTGCCAGGAGCTGAGGTGGTTTTGGGGTAAGCAAGCAAGCGGGAGACAGAGCCCAGTCCACCAGCCCTTGCTGTTGGGAATGAACAGACAAGTCCAAGGCCCGTGTGGGGGCAGTGTGATTTATCTTAACAGCCATGATGAAACAGACACATTTTCCTCCAGCACCATCTCACTCCAGAGCAGCCTGCTGAAATGGGTTTAATTCTGCCCAGTTTGTTGGGTTTGGTTCTCCCCCCCAAAAAAATTGGGGAAAATCCTTTGCCAATACAGTCATACCTCGTGTTAAGTTTGCTTCATGATACGTTTTTTTCAGGTTGCGTCCCGCGGCGACCTGGAAGTACCGGAAAGGGTTACTTCTGGCTTTTGCTGCTTGCGCATGCGCAGACGCGCAGAATGATGTCATGCGCATGTGCAGAAGTGGCGAATCGCAATCCACACATGCGCAGACACACCGCTGCGGGTTGCGTTCTGCTCATGTTGCGAATGGGCCTCCGGAACAGATCCCATTCACAACCAGAGGTACCACTGTATAAAAGATTCCATATTTTGCGCTCTCCTCTTTCACCCTCAATAAAAGGTTCTTTAATTCCTCCTCACTTTCTGCCATCAATTTTGTGTCATCTGCATATCTGAGGTTGTTGATATTTCTTCCAGCAATCTTAATTCCGGCTTAGGATTCATCCAGCCCAGCCTTTCGCATGATGTATTCTGCATATAAGTTAAATAAGCAGGGAGACAAAATACAGCCTTGTCGTACTCCTTTCCCAATTCTGAACCAATCAGTTGTTCCATACCCAGTTCTAACTATAGCTTCTTGTCCCACATAGAGATTTCTCAGGAGACAGATGAGGTGGTCAAGCACTCCCATTTCTTTAAAATAAACCAATAGTTTGCTGTGGCCCACACAGTCAAAGGCTTTTGCATAGTCTTAGGCATAGTCACAAAAACCAGAACTTGCCTGTTCCTGCTTTGTTAATGAAAGGTTATGAGTCATACTTGGTGCCACCAACAGGCTAGAAGCTAATGAG